>NW_013665872.1:139938-187640 GCF_000517525.1 Limulus polyphemus | reverse complement strand
TTTTGTAGTTTGAACTTTCTTGTTTCTAATACTTTTTGTGGCATTAAAATTGTCTATGTTATTATAGCTAGCTAGGTTACGTATATATATCGATACCTACTTGTCTTTATAAAATTTAAATTTTTCTATTGTACTTGTTTGTTTCCTTTCTATTAGCTATATTTTTGTGCGCCAGCAATACCAAGCGTGGGACGTGCTATACCTGATTCGATTATATTACTCATAAGATCTCTACCAACCTATCCTCAAATCTAATTATATGCTAGTATCCTTTTCGGTACAACAAAGGAATCATTGGGACGCCAGACTGAAGAGTTCTGTGAAAGAATTAGGTCGATAAGGTTCGTCATTTCTTCTGTACGCTTGTCTGGAAAGTCACTTACTTACTCAGATGGAAATTTTGATTCACTCCATAAACATGTATATAGCGATTTAGACAGCTTTATAAATACAATAAGCTTTAGTTTTTCTCAGCCAATACTGTGAGAGATTCGTTGTTAATATTCAGACATTTAAAAGTGGTTTTAAACGGGCGATTTTTATGGACGCCATTTTGTTTCATCACGATTCCTACTATTAAGTACTACTGTACTTAATGATACCCAGTTAACATGGAATCCCTCAATTTTTCTGAGGAATAAATATCCATCTATAAACTATCGTTATTTATATATCACAATGTTGTAGGTACTGTGCTGTAATACGTACTTCTCAAGTGATGAAAACACCATGCCTTATTTTTTCTGAAGCATAAATATTTATCTATAACTAGTACGTCGTAATGCCTTTACACAAATCTACCAAGTTAAAGACACTCTGACGAAAGCACTATACCTACCAAGTTAAAAACAATTCCCTATCTACAAACTAGTTGTATACGTACATCATAATGTTGTAGATACTGTACTGTAACACATACCTAACAGGTTAAAGACACTACAACAAAAACACTACATCGCGTTGGGAAAACTTGTGAGAATTAAGATATAAAATTGTTGTTTAAAATTCTCTTTACTAAACCAATGCAAGAGTGCAGTTATCTTTATGATTCACGTCTGATAATCGAAAAATATCTACATAGATTAGAGTTGAATATTAACCCAGTAAATAATAGAGCTAAGTTCTTACTTATAATGATTGAAATGTATTAATTAACCAGTTGGGTACTCTTGTTGTCAGCGGTATTTGTGACTGTAATCACAATAATATCTCGCGAGATTCGGCTAGCTTAGAAGATTTAGTCTCAAAATCAATATACTAATATAACAGTTCAAAATTATCTTTATAGTGAAAGATAATAAAATAACTATATCTTATTTATATAAACAATTTAATCCTTGAAAGTAACATTGAATAACTTGTTTGTTTGTTGAATTTCGCGCAAAGCTACTCGAGAGCTATTTACGTTAGCAGTACTTAATTTAGAAGTGATAGTTTAGAGGGAAACTAAACACAACACTTTAGGGGGAAAGTTAACACAACACCGAAGAAAGAATAAAATAGAACATAACTTACAAATGTACATAAAAACTCATGGTTTGCTTCATGCAGTAATACAACTGGTTTGTTTAGAACTGAAGTAGACGTTTGTAATAAATTCTTGACTTTATTAATACTTCCATTCACAATTCATTGTAAAGTCAAATATTCTGTCTGCCTTACCATGCCGACTTTGAATTTTCATTTCCAAAAGATTTCTTGGAGTTCAGTGATTTGTTTGTTTGCTTGTTTTGGAATTGAAAAATCTTTCTTACAAAGAAAGGTAAGAAGCAATTATCTAGAAAAAGAATGTTGTCATGTTTGTTTCTTATTCTTTTTCTTTACTTGTCCAAAGAAAATACTGTTTAAATCACAACAGAAATATCGATCTCTTCTTGCCGATAAAAACAGGGTGTTTTTTTTCTTCTTAAAACTACCAGAATTACTCCCGTAAAGAAAAGAGGAAACACTTCAAGTTTATCCTAAACCACTTAACCGACTGAAGCGAGACAGGTATCACATGATTTTCTTTTTCTTTTTTCATAGAAGCGCGATAAATCACTGTAAATTAGTACGCATGCGCCATGTCAACTTGTGTTTATTTCAATACTGGCGTTGTCGGAAGCATTTCCTTCCGATTTATTTAAAAATTAGTAATAAAAATGCATAAAAACTTATAGTGGAAATGTTAAAACCAGGTGCTGAGAGGGTTATTTAATATGTATATTCATTTACAATGCTGCTTACTTAAAATATCATTTTTGGAAAACATTTTAAGTACAATTCTCTCAGTTAATGTTTTACTGATGATCTTTTGATTGCAAAAAATAGCTTTATGCGTAATTCACGTCTTTCTTGTTTTTAGTGCTTGATTTTTTGTTCAGCTATTCTTTGTATAACTAGTCTTTCTGTTTTGTTATCAGGGCATACAAATGTGTGTCTCATAACAAAGAAATCTTAAATACTTATAGCAGAATATCAAATTCATGGGGCATGGCATGGCCTGATGATTAGGAAGCTCGACTCGCAACCTACGGGTCACGGGTTCGAATCCCGTCACCGAAAATGCTCACTCTTTCATCCTTGGAGGCGTTATAATATAACGATCGATCCCACTTTTCGTTGGTAAAGAGTTGACGGTGGGTGATATTGACTAGCTGCCTTCCCTCTAGTCTATCACTTCTAAATTAGAAACGCTTAAAGCAGTTAGTTCTCGAATAGCTTTGCGCAAAATTCAGTAAATACACAAAATCAAATTCATATATTTGAGTGGTCATTCTTATTGTGACCTCCAGATCAAAGGTTCCAATAACAACGATAGGTATTTTCTTTAGTACATACCAGCATAAGAAATGGGCGCTAAATGTGAATAAAATTGATGAGAATAGGAACCCGTTTATTAATAGATCATGTGACATATGCGATCCATGCTCTTATATATAACGACTCAGCAATCCATCTTGCACTGTACCTCACTGAACAGCTAATGCTTTGTTAAGTAGGTTATCTAAATGTCCCTAAAAATGGAATTGTGCAAATGGGAATAGTATTTAAATAACGTTTCTTGTTTCCATTTCATTTCAGTACTATACCAGCTCAATCTAAATGAAGGGAGCGTTACGTTTACTCATTTACGGCTGAACAGCTACCCTCGCTGGATGTAGGGCGACTCATGGTCGCTAAGTGGATGAAGTACTACTGTTTCAGACGAGCATGACATGCACGTAAACAGAAGCGCGAGCCTTTACGTGGAGCTCTAGCTTACAATTATAGTTGCATTTTAAAGCAAATTTAACTAAAAAATGAATGGGTGAATAGTTGATATCTTTAATCACGGAACGTTCAAAGAGTACAGCGAGTGCAAAAACAACATCTTCAAGATAGAAACTTATAAATGGTCATAAGCATGACCCCCAAAACCGGCACTGGTATTCGCACAGTCACGTAGTCTGATATCTTAGAAAGTAAATCACTCAACGTCATGTCTGTGTCCACTATCTTCAACACAATGACCGTAAGAGAAAGAAAAAATATACCTTTTGTTGGATGGAAAGTTTTATAGTATGACGAAATATTGCTACTTACTTCATATTTAAACACCTACTGAAACATTTACCAACTCGTTTTGCACTAGTTTCATCAGTCTTAACATTAAAACCAGATTAACGAACATAAATATTACAGTCAAAACCTTTCCTTTTTTGCTACATTTGAAAACTGTTTAAGTTACGTATTTTGAATAGTTTCACGCGCAAACGTGAGGCCTTTCTCTTCCGTTTTTTTAGACTCTGCGGTTTTACAAGTAATTTTACTGATGACTTTGTAACCGAAAGAAGATTAGTAGCACAGCAGAATAAAAGTAATTCAACGCACAGTTATCGGTCATTTACATACTCTTTCCGTGCGTTCTTGCATGTATCACTCTACTTCGGAAAAGTGCGGACTTTCGTGACTCAAATATATTGTATTCCATTAACATTGAATTTCTCCGTTCAGACGTTTCAAATATACAATCTGGAGGAATTCAAAATATATGACCAGTTTTCGTAAAATCATGTATATTATCTACCTCAGTCATAAGGATTTACATATTCAGATATCAGTTGCAGTCTTGATTTAGAATGTGAAAACGTATTATTCAGGCTTTCATGCATTTCTCAATATTCAATGAGTATTTGACCAGTTTTGCTTATATTGGGATTTGGTCAAATGAGTACCGTTTTTAAATTACGTTTCGTGTTTTGATTTTATTTCCAAACAACAATCTTCATATAAATCTACAGAAAAATTCTGATTATTAAACGTTTCTGAAACAAACAGTCAAATAAAAATAATTTCCCAACATGTTAACATAAAACATTTATAGCTAGCTGCTTTTGCGCAAACATTGTAATTTGCGTGACCATCATGCTTGTCATAAAAAAACAAAGTTGACGTCACGAGTATATATGTATTACCTGGAATCAGTTTTACTTCAATCAATTTTGTGGTGTTCGTAAAGTACTTTGTATATTTCTCCCGTCGGTTGTTTACACAAATTCAAAATATACCTTTTCTCAAAGATTATACAGTTTTATTGAAATACTTCAATTTTTGGCCCGTGTACCTAACATTTATACAAATATACAAGTATGTATATGATCTTCTTTCTGAAAATTTTAAGGTAAATTTCAATCACTTTCTTCTTTATTCTGCATTGAAATCGCTTATTAGCTAAAATAAGTTTAGTGAAACCTTGATAGGCACTTCAAATATTATTACAAATTCTCAAGTTAAAAAAAAATAGTTTTTATTAATAAAGTACAAGAGCGTAATCTCCCCGTTTCTCCCCCCCCCCCAATAGCACAGCGGCATGTCTCCGGACTTACAACGCTAGAAACCGGGTTTCGATACCCATGGTGGGCAGAGCACAGATAGCCCATCGTGTAGCTTTGTGCTTAATTACAAACAATCAGTTGTACAGGTTACTTCTCACGAAACTTATACACAGGTTTACGTTTCTACCATATTTCAGTATGATAACGTTTTGGAACAATTAAGAAATTCTCAGTCTCACGTGTAAGAACTTTAGTGTGTGTGCTACAGTTGAATTCAAATTATTTTAATGTATACTGTAATAAACTTTGATGCATTTCAGAGTGTTGTTCCTCATAAAAATAGAAACGAGTATTACAACGATTTCTGCGAAGTACATTAGTGAATATGAAGGATATAATACTGTTGAATCGGTCAGACAGTGTACGAGGTGCGTGCAATCCTACTAATGGACATGCTGGTTGAATATCGAATCATTTAACATGCTTAAAAAAACGATAAGAAAGCAACTGTAGAATAGGAAATAAGTTCAGTTTAGTGGTGTGATAACGTGATAAGGATCAATGAACATGTTACATATTATTTGGATGTTAGTTCTAATGAAAACATTAGAAGCTTTTTATTGTGTTTTTTACAACTTTATGGAATATGCAAGTGTTCAAATATTTCAACTGTTTTTATCCCTAGCGATTATGAAACCATCTTGTGACTTCATCTTTCGACGGTTTAGAAATACAACAAATAACTCCAGATCTGAAACAATGTAGGAGCTAACACTCAATGGATTTTATGAAGCTTTTTCTCGACAGAGTTGTTTGTATTATATTTGGGGAAGCGGCGGAGCACATCCCCCGTTTCAGCTAGGAGGTCAGGGGCTGAATCTTAGCCGCCAATGCATTTTATATATTTAGAATCCCTGGAAGAGGATAGGAAATAACAATTCTTAATAAGTTAGGTTCTAAAATGTTCATTATTTATGAACTACAGAAAATCGCCTTAATCACGGTGTACAATAAACAAACTCCCCCTCTTTCGTCTAGGACTACAAAAAAAAAGTTACGTATCCCCCTCAACCAGCACCACCTCAACATCTACTCAAAACCAGATAAACTATATGTAGAATAACCTTTTTACGCTCAACCAATTATTAATACGCCATACATCACGTGATCTTGTTTTCTCCTAGTGTCTGCGCACGTATATTCAAGACAGTGAAAAAACTTTAAAATGCTTTTCATCTGCACCAACAGACAGGATTCCGAACTGGGCATATCCTTTTACAGATTCCCAGTTGACTCAAAAAAAGAAAATCAATATGAGTTACTGTAATTATAAGACAAAACTGGCAACTTTCTCAGTATTACACAGTATTAGCATTGTACATTTTGGGAAAGGTGTCACGATAAATCTCTTAAGTATTGTTTGTAAAAATTTAAACTTTGTCGTCACATACTGTATAAGTATGATACTATATATTAATTATTGAAAATATTGATATTTGATAAGTGCCCCAAATCATTTCTACGGGCACTAACGAGTAATGTATGTAATTACAATGATAAAGGTATTGCCATTTGATTAGGCCAGCGTCAGTCAAACACTACTGAGAAGCACACAGATGATATCACAATGAATAAATACTACTAAAACTTGAAGCTGATGAACACAAGTGTTATGCCCATAGTAGAAACTATGAGAGATTAAAAAATTATGAGTTCCAAAAAAAAACTCAACTTAGTAGCTGAAAAACACGAGCCACAATTTATTTTACTTTCATGTCTGATACCTATCTTGCTAAAAAGAATATATAATCATCTAGGTTTTTTATGGCATTTAATACTTTTGTAGGTTAAATTACTGGTTCATTCAATATTATTTACATAAATATCACAATATCTGAAAAGTGATCATGTTTTGACTTCGTATTATGATCGGACAAGTCATCAACATGAACAGTCATCCAGATTACCTGTGAATCAAAAACAACAGAATCATCCATATTAACTTACACCAACTTTTTCATAAGCAATTTTAGTATATATTTTCGAGATTCACAGCATATTTCTTCAACGTCACAAAGCACTGGACGATTAAAGTCCAAAATGGCGGCTGTCAGTGTTGCACTTCCCGTAAATGACATGATCTGGAAAGGCTTATTTTGAAAAACATAAACGTACATTTGAAATAACTGACTTAAAATTCATGTCGAGATTTTAAAACTCACAACATTGATTTTCCGTCTGAATAAAAAAAATTATACTTGCTAACACTTGTTTAACTAATTCTAGCCTTTATATCTTTTAAATCATATAGAGCAATGAATTCAAATTCGATGCCGTCTCCAGCCATTATTAGAGCAATGAATGTTTGAACCCCAACTGCGTTCGCCAATGTTACTGTAGCAGATGTTTACTCCAACGCTATTATCTTTAATAACTCTATCACATTCCCATACATCCCCGAAAGTTTAAAATGTTTTAACATTGTAGAGTTTTCATTTTTATTTCACAACTGTAATAACACAGAACTTTCAGTGTAATATTTAAAACTCTTTCATCGTAACGGCCTACAAAATGAAATGTACGCACTCAGAAATATCTGTAATATTTAGCATGAATTTTCAACACTTCAGAAATTCAATCTAGTGAAAATATCAGAACTTAAATTTTTAGCAGCAACTAATTCAAACAGTATAGCTAGCAATACCATCGTCAAAACAAGAAAGTGGGCGAAAATTTCAAAGACACGATGAGCAACAATTCCAGCAATAAAGTAAAAACCGACAGAATAGCGAGTGACATATCCAATAAGCAGCAGAGAACAACTATAAATTACAACGTCTTCAGCCTCCAACAAAACAACGAGCAAAACTTCAAAAAGAAAACGGGTGACGTCAAATTGAACTATGCAAAAATGAAGAGCATTTCCAAGACAACGAACGAGACATTAATAAGAAAATGGGTGGCATCAACTCTAAATATACACACAGAAAACAACAACTGCAACATGAGAACGGGGAAACTCCATCAAGAAATTGAGCGACATCGACTCCAGCAAAACAAAGAGCAAAACCTCTAACAAATCAAAGGGCGACAACATAACATTAGAGTGGCCAACAACTACAACAAGACAGAAAGAATAAATTTCAACAGAGCAATAAGTGATAAACCCAATAAAACAAGGTGCGAATAATATCGAGGGACAATTCTAACAATAACGAAAATAACTCCAACAATACATCAGATAACAACTTCAACAAGGTAGTGAACGAAAGTTGAACAAGGAAATGGATGAAAAAATATCTAACAATACAGCGAATAATATAGCAGGTGAACATCCAACAAGACAGAGTTCCACAAGGCCAACAAGACAGCAAGTAACATCTTTAGTAATAGAGTGGATAACAACTCCAAAAAGACAGCGAGAGAAACCTCTAATAACACAGAAATATCAACTCTAAACAATACAATGAGCGACAACACCGAAAAACAGTGAACAACAATTCCAAAAATACAGAAGGCAACAGATCGAAAAATTTAATAAACAATAGCTTCAACAAGATAGAGCCAAAAACAGCTTCAACAAAATATGACTGTATTTATGATTTAATTTTTATAGAGCACATTGGTATATACATTTTAATAATAGAAAATAAACACCTTAAACACCAAAATGCTGTTATTTTTCTTTAATTGGAGACTCAACGTTTCGTTTTACAGCTTCTTCAGGAGCGTTCCAGGCCCGGCATGGCCAGGTGATTAGGGCACTCGACTCGCAATCTGAGGGTCGCGGGTTCGAATCCCCGTCCCACCAAACATGCTCGCCCTTTCAGCCGTGGGGGCGTTATAATGTGACGGTCAATCCCACTATTTGTTGGTAAAAGAGTAACCCAAGAGTTTGCGGTGAGGGGTGATGACTAGCTGCCTTCCCTCTAATCTTACACTGCTAAATTAGGGACGGCTAGCGCAGATAGCCCTCGTGTAGCTTTAACAGGTGTAAACACATTTTTTTAATGAAATACCTTTTAATGTAGCTTATGTATCTTCCACGTTTAAGGAAAGATGTCGTGAAGACTACAACAGTTGTAACAGAGCACCAAATTGTTTCCACTAGAAACGACAGAGTGATCAATGAAATATAAGTCTCTATGTCGGTTCAACAGTATACAGGACATAATAAACTAGCTTATTAGTCATATGAGAGAGAGAAAAAAACGAGTCTTTCTATGACTGTCGACACAAACACCACTTACTCTTAAATCGAATATTCATGGTTGCATGTACTGCCTTGGTGTAGAAACGAAAGACATACTAAAGGAACGGTAAATTCCCATTAAGGAAAAGACAGATATTTCTCCAGTTAAAGCTTACATGTTAGAAGTTTTAACTCTAGAGTGTTCTGTATTGAACAGCACTCCTTCTAAGTTCTACAGTAGCACCAAATTTAAGTGTTTAATGGAGGCGTTTGACTAAAATAATATTTAGACCATTACTGTTCCAAATTGCATGCAGGAAAGTACGCTCATAACACGCCTACAGTAATGAGTATGAAGTAGGTTACTTGTCAATAGAAGTCCTTTATTCCACAGAGCTCGCTAAACTAACTACCTATACAAATGTTTCCGTGCACGAATTAAACTATATATTACAATTATTTCAGCTACTAGGAAGAAATTGTGGGAATATTAAGAAAGTTCTATAATTTTATTCTAGCTTGATTTTAAATGCCAGATTTACGAAATTTAGTTTTCTACTTGGTATGCAACATTCATATTACATCTGCTCCCCCCCCCCACATTTTATGTCTGAAATTAAAGAAATGTTTTCAGTTTGAAGGCTTGGGTATAATTATATATATTCCAAACAACCAGTTAACTTCTGTGGTTTCAATGGAAACATTCACCTTTAGTAGTCGCCTTTAGGTGCAGCTGTTAAGCGAAAGTAAGAAATGTAAATGATTTGTGAAGTAACCCTCTTACAGATTTATAAGTAATGTTAAGATTATTTACACTTCTGCAGCTTTGCAGTTTTATTCTTTTAAAATATATGTTGTTTTTAGTACACTATAGATCACCAACAATAACAGCATATTCCTTTAAGTTCTAATATGATGCTAAGCTATCGTTAATGAGTATATTTCGAAATTTTAAATATTGTGTTATATCTATATGGTGTTTAGAAGACAGAGAAACGTCCAATGTAAAATATTCCAACACTGTGACGACAAGATGTTGAAGTCTGGCGTTTAAGGACTCGACTCTCAATCTGTGGGTCGTGAGTTCGAATCCCGTCACTGCACATGATCGCCCTTTCTGCCCATGAGGGCGTTATAACGTGACGGTCAACCCCACTATTCGTTAGTAAAAGAGTAGCCCAAGAGTTGGCGATGGGTGGTGATGACTAGCTTCCTTCCTCTATAGCCTGTAATTTCAAAATAATGCACGGCTATCACCTATAGCGTTCGAATAGCTTTGCACGAAATTGAAAAATAACAAGTAAATATACAGATGTTGTTCCCAAAGACAAGATGTTGCTACATCATGTATGCTTCTGATATTTGTTTTCTAAGATTCGCGAGCATTTATTCCTCGATGATAACATAGCAAAACGACATGTGCTCCAAAGCATACACTCAGTTCTGAGCTCTTAAAATTATTTTAACTTCTTTAATCCCATGTTTTTTAGTGCACTAGCATAAAGTACCCGATCTCCACTGCGGAGTCCAAAGACCCTCTCGTGATCCACAGAGGCACCAAAGTACAAATTAAACTACTCCATAGGTGGTCCATATCCCTAAAGAAACTCCGTTAGGACACCCGCCCGTGGTATCCGAGCTCGTATGCCACGTTTGTCCCCTCTAGTTTTTGAGCGGGGTACAAACACAGTTTCAAAAACGGCGCCACAGGGACCCCAAGATGGAACAGGAGCACAAAATTCGATACCAGATTCGAGTTTAGTGACCCCGTAAACCTACTCTTAGATCCCCATAACACTTGGATGACCTCCTGTTTGCGTTTTAACCCCTTTGGTAGGGGAGGCTGCCCTATATAAATTAGGAAGTCCAAAGGCCATTTCAAGTCTCTCTGACAAGATTGGTGCTGTTGGCTCCAAAACTGTGTTGAGAGTTCGCGGATAAACAAATTCGCAAAAAAAGAAGAATTGTTTTAAGATTTTACGAAAACTCAAGATGCCTGTCAATAAATACCCAAAGCAAATTCCTAACTAGATATAAAACAAATCGTTCTCTGAGTGTAATGGGTATGTCGTTTCCTATTAAATATTTAGTTGTAAAATCATTCAATTATATCCAAGAGGATTATGTTAAGAGAAGACAAAACAGTTGTGGCGTGTGTTTTTTTGTGAGTGTTTTTTTTATGATTTTGTTTAGGAATGAGTGAAGTGCTCTGCTTTGTAGTTATTTACGTTTCAACATAATTGAGAGGTGATGAGTAATCGTGATCTTTAGGCTAGTGAAACAAGACCATAGTTAAGCCGAAACAAAGAACATAAATATAGAAACAAAAGTAATCAATATTTAGTTTGTAAAAAAATGAAGACGGAGCAAGAAGAATCAAATGCTAACCGAACTGAAGACTCTATGATATGTATGAATATATAATATCTTATATTTGATATAAAGTGGAACAGGCGTAGCCTAGTGGTTAGCGTGCTCGGACTGTGAATCCGTGGTTCGCAATCTGTTGCAACAAAAAACGCACTCTCCGCTTTGGGGCCATACAGGTGTACTGTAAGACTGATAGTCAATCCCACTATTAGGGCAGACAAATACAGCCTAACAGTTGACAGTGGGTGCTGTTTACTAGCTATATAAATTCAAAATTAGGGTCGGCTATATACAGACATTTATTTGTGTAGCTTTATGCGAAAATTCTAAAACAAAAAACAACAACCTTGAATATAATGTTATATTCCCTTGTCACAAAAGAATGTTAATGTCATTAATATTGAGACTTGAGTGTCGAGATCAAGTGCTAAGTCTAAAGACAGGAACGTTAATCAGTGTTTCAATGTCATTAATAATGAGACTACAGTGTTGAGATCAAGTGCTAAGGTTAAAGACAGGAATGCTAATCAGTGTTTGAATGTTATTAATTTGAGACTGTAGTATCAGGATCATGTGCTAAGGCTAAAAATAGGAACGGTAATCAGTGTTTCAATGTCGTTAGTACTGAATCTAAAGTGTCAGAATCAAGTGCTAAGGCTAAAGACAGGAATGCTAATCAGTGTTTGAATGTTATTAATTTGAGACTGTAGTATCAGGATCATGTGCTAAGGCTAAAAATAAGAACGGTAATCAGTGTTTCAATGTCGTTAGTACTGAATCTAGAGTGTCAGAATCAAGTGCTAAGGCTAAAGACAGGAATGCTAATCAGTGTTTGAATGTTATTAATTTGAGACTGTGGTATCAGGATCATGTGCTAAGGCTAAAAATAAGAACGGTAATCAGTGTTTCAATGTCGTTAGTATTGAATCTAGTGTCAGAATCAAGTGCTAAGGTTAAAGACAGGAATGCAAATCAGTGTTTCAATGTTCGTAATACTTAAACTAGAGTATCAGGATCAAGTGCTAATGTTAAAGACAAAATGTTAAATAGTGTTTCAATGTCATTAATATTGAGACTACAGTGTCAAGATCAAGTGCTAATGTTAAAGACAAAATGTTAAATAGCGTTTCAATGTCATTAATATTGAAACTACAGTGTCAAGATCAAGTGCTAAGGTTAAAGACAGGAATGTTAATCAATGTTTCAATGTTATTAATTTGAGACTATAGTATCAGAGTCATGTGCTAAGACTAAAAATAGGAACGGTAATCAGTGTTTCAATGCCATAATTATTGAAACTAAAGTGTCAGAATCAAGTGCTAAGGTTAAAGACAAAAATGTAAGCCAGTGTTTCGGTGTCATTAATATTGTTGATCATGGAATGTGATGAAATTGCTACCAACTGTTTTAGAGCATCCTCATTTGGTGTCGCATGTACTTTCTCGTGGGAAAAACTGCTGTATAATAGAACACAACATGTAAAACAATGTAGTGGTATTTTCCATTGAAAGGTCAGGAGATGCTTTGAGACCGCGTATTCTCTTATTTTTTTATTGGAATGGCCATCACTAATATGGGTAACGTATGCAGGCTGAGAGGAATGGCATTATAGAATCTTCTTTATAATACTATGCTTTCTTAGTCGTAAACATGGTTTAAAGGATATATTATATGATAAGCAGACAAGCAAACTACAACCCTTAAGCCATTGAGGCCCTGTCTGTTCGATTTGTACAGTCGTCACTCTCATTGTCTTTGTTGTTAATAAGGTTTACTTTTCACTTTGTTTCTTTTACATTGTATTTGGTCTCCATTTTTCAAATTCAATGAAAGCCAGATAATCCAGATTCAACTTAAGATACATTTCCTGACGTAACTCAAGGTATTGAAGTAGTACTCTTAACGTAAACGTTATCAGCGCACCTTAAAATATGCTCCACAAAATGGATCGGTTGAAACAGGAATACAAGAAAGATCAAAAGACAAACTCAAAATACGAGATAATCGCTATTGGAACTGAATACAGGGTTATCTCTGAATGGTCAGGAATTCTGACAGAGGGATTAGTTTTTGAACAGAACGTTGTATAGGAATTACAATTTCAGCTTTTTTTACACGAAAAGGTTAGCAATGAAACATAAGCCTTTGCTCTGAGTAATAAGAAATGTCATAGAAGTCTTAAAAGCTTAGAATACATTGTAAACGCATTTTACCTCAGATCAACAGCAAAAATTGTACTGATATTACTAAATAAATTGGCGCATATATGTTTAAAGGAGAATTTCAAAATAAAAGCATAATGTTGAAAAGCAAATATCAAAATTAAAAATACAATTAGTTATAAATACGGAATAGCACTTCAGTAGTTTGATCATGAAATCATTTATAGAATTTTCACTTTACAGATGATTCTTTTGGAAGATGATCATAGGTAAGAATTTGTCTTAAAAGTGATTAGTTTTTGATGTTTTCATTTTAAACATGCACAATTTCTTGTTTTCTTCTGTCTGTGCAAGCTTCTTAGTTTATAATTAAACGAATTTCGCAATGTTACTTCTTATTAAAATATCAAAGGTAATCAATCAACCATATGCTACTTGGGGAAATTACAACGAATCACGCAATGTTTTTGAGCGTCCTCTGAAGTGGTTGAGAGAACTGTTTTTTGTTTTGTTTTTACATCTGATTCTCCAGGATGTGCTTAATGAAAATTATCAAATACCATTCAGCGTTTGCTGTTTGTTTTGTTTTTACATCTGATTCTCCAGGATGTGCTTAATGAAAATTATCAAATACCATTCAGCGTTTGCTGTTTGTTTTGTAAATTACAGTAAAACTTGGGGAAGTACGTGAAGCTTTTTATTAACACTTAGTTTCTTAAGCCATTTTTCACTGCGTCTTTTTCTTTCCAGCTTATTTAACTACTGTTTGTTTGTTTTGAATTTCGCGCAAAGGTTTAGTTAGTATTTAATTTCGCGCAAAGCTACACGAGGGCTATATGCGCTAGCCGTCCCTAATTTAGCAGTGTAAGATTAGAGGGAAGGCAGCTAGTCCTTACCACCTACTGCCAACTCTTGGGTTACTCTTTTACCAGCGAATAGTGGGATTGACCGTCACATTATAACGCCCCCACGGCTGAAAGGGCGAGTATGTTTGGTGAGATGGGGATTCGATCCCCGCGACCCTCAGATTGCGAGTCGAGCGCCCTAACCACCTGGCCATGCCAGACCATGTTTAACTACTGAAAGAAGGCTTACCATTTTTACATGTCAGATCATGATTACATACCTAATATATTCTGTCTAGTCTTGAAAAAATATTTTGTTCATAACGTAATTGAAACTTGTTCGCTCATATATAAACCACGTAGACAACTTTCGACCATATTATTCAAAACTAAGAAAAAGCTCCACGTTTTAGTGTAATGAAACCGGACATCTGAAATATCCAATAAATGTTCACAACAATACTGTAAGTAGATTAGCGGTAACTATGGTAACAGCAACTTTCATCTTTGACGAGTGTAATAAATTGAAAGAACAGATAGGAACCTGTTGGCGATTTTTTTAGTTCCATTTTAATGATGTCTTTTTTTTATTTTAAGTAAAAATTTCAAAGTTATTATATTCTTATACTAACTTAAATGTAGAGGAAAATTTGGTTGCAAAAATAGATAAATCCTAAGTTTTAGTCCGTTGCAATGTACTCCAACGATACATGAGAACAAGAGTGAGCTTCTTGTTGTTCACGATGATATCATGTATTTAAAACTCTATCCCAGTCATTTCTTTTCATTGCTCTGATTGTTGATTTTATCAACACTATTGCCCCCCAGTGGCACAGCGGTATGTCTGCAGACTTATAACGCTAGAAACCGGGTTTCGCTACCCGTGGTGGGCAGAGCACAGATAGCTCTTGTGTAGCTTTGTGCATAATTAAAAAACAAACAAACAATCAACACTATTTTCTAAATCAATTTTGAGTACACGGTAGGGGTGTGGGTATTGGTGCTATTTTTTGGATATATCATTTATTTATGAAGACATCTCAGTAAAAATGGACAAGTTAACAAACAATAAAGCTTAGCTTTCTTCTGGTTCAACAATATTTGAAATCCAATAACAAATAAATATAGCTATGTACTTATAGCTAGTCTAAAGCTACCCCAAAATATTACTTTTGGATAGTGTTGTATATAAGCTATAATATGACCTATAGAAAATGTAATATCTTGGTTCAAAATGATTTTATAGTCATCAAAGCAATTAAATATGAATTTTTTTATGAAATCACTCTTAAGATTTGTATTAATGCTTTATTTTATAGACAAGAATTTCTTACGTCGTATTATAGCTTTAATACCACACTTATAAAACCAGTAATCCTTTTGGTGCAGTTATAACCAAGCTAACATAATATAGTTCTGCTTCTTATAAATTAAAAAATTGAAGTTTCACCACCATTTTTACTATTACGTTTCAAACATATTTGCACGATTAGAAATCTAAGCCATTTGTTGTTTTGTTTGACTGTCCTTTTATATTGAGATATCCTCATAAATGAGATATTTCAAAAAATATGACAGAAATGTAGGAAGTGTCTTGTTTTGCTGTTTTTCCGCCGTTGGTTGCATATATGTATCTATAATCACTAATTACTGCTTTTAAATTGTATACAAAAAGACTAGAGACCAATCAATCCCTGTTAGCCTGGGTTTCTTCTTAAAATATGGTCAGATTCAAAAACTATTTACGAATTATCATGAACTTTTACAATTAAATATACTTGCATATCGTTAGAGAACTAATCTTTGTGAGATTTGTTGTGTAATAACTATAAATGCTTCTTCGATATTCAAGGCAACGCTTCGCAAAACGTTTTTTAGAATATTTGCAGTTGAAAAAACATGGAACTTCCAGTTTCTTGCTCAGATAAAGTTCTGCTAAATTGGTTTAAGTAGTCCTCGCTTTAACGGTTAATACGCGCATGCGTGTGAGTATGTATTTGAGTAGGTTTCCATGGGATAAACATGGATGAGCGTACGTGTTTCAACTTGAATAAAATTACAAACCGGAATAGTTTCGAAAGAACATTTTAGATTTCTGTAATGTATGATTTATGGGAAAGGAAAAGTTCCATTATTCAATGTAATGTACGTTCTGTTAAGAAACTATACAGATTCTGTGACATATAACACAAAGTTATTAAATGTACGTTCTATTAAGAAACTATACAGATTCTGTGACATATAACACAAGGTTATTAAATGTACGTTCTATTAAGAAACTATACAGATTCTGTGACATATAACCCAAGGCTATTAATACAATTTGGTTAGTCGCTTTAGTGACAGTGTTAGTAGCTTTCCTTCACTCATGTCCCCTATCCCTCCCCGCCAGTGGCTCAACGATATGCCTGAAGATTTTTAATGCTAGAACAGAATTTCGATATTCGCGGAGGACACAGCACAGAAAGCCCATTTTGTGCTTAACAACAAACAAACAAATATATAATAAAAGGTTATTTAATATAAGATGTTTGATTCAGCTAGCCATTCTAGTGTTAACTGATTTTTCCAAACTCACATAATGTAAGGACGTTAATACAATATATTAGATTAAGCTGCCGTACTAGTCAAAGTATCAACTGGTCTCTTATTCACACAATTCAGTTGATCTTTAAAAAATGGTTATTTTGCTCACCTCAAAGTTACATATATTTCTTGGGAGTGGATGGTCTCGTCTTCTAGCTCGTTATTTGTATTGTGATTGTCAGTATACATTGCTAGGCATAAAATATTAACAGTCAACGAAAAATAAATACATACATGATCTCATCGTGAACAACAAGAAGCTCACTCTTGTTCTCATGTATCGTTGGAGTACATTGCAACGGACTAAAACTTAGGATTTATCTCTTTTTGCAACCAAATTTTCCTCTACATTTAAGTTAGTATAAGAATATAATAACTTTGAAATTTTTACTTAAAATAAAAAAAAAGAACATCATTAAAATGGAACTAAAAAAATCGCCAACAGGTTCCTATCTGTTCTTTCAATTTATTACACTCGTCAAAGATGAAAGTTGCTGTTACCATAGTTACCGCTAATCTACTTACAGTATTGTTGTGAACATTTATTGGATATTTCAGATGTACGGTTTCATTACACTAAAACGTTGAGCTTTTTCTTAGTTTTGAATAATATGGTCGAAAATTGTCTACGTGGTTTATATATGAGCGAACAAGTTTTAATTACGTTATGAACAAAATATTTTTTTCAAGACTAGACAGAATATATCAGGTATGTAATCATGATTTGACATGTAAAAATGGTAAGCCTTCTTTCAGTAGTTAAACATGGTCCGGCATGGCCAGGTGGTTAGGGCGCTCGACTCGCAATCTGAGGGTCGCGGGTTAGAATCCCCGTCACACCAAACATGCTCGCCCTTTCAGCCGTGGGGGCGTTATAATGTGACGGTCAATCCCACTATTCGTTGGTGTAAGAGTAGCCCGAGAGTTGGTGGTGGGTGGTGATGACTAGCTGCCTTCCCTCTAGTCTTACACTGCTAAATTAGGGACGGCTAGCGCAGATAGCCCTCGTGTAGCTTTGCGCGAAATTAAGAAAAAAACAAACAAAGTTAACAACTACTAGAGTTTCTTTAGAAAAGTTAATTTTTTTACAAGAAAAATGAAAATAATTATTATGCCTCAACATCTGGTTTCGTGCCTGTTCTAGTTGTTACATCTAAATCAGATAAAGGAATCATGATGCCTAGAATATCAAAATGGGAAGCTAGCGCCTACAGGTAAATTAATTTAAAATTAATTAAGCCCAAAAAAATATTTCAAATTGAAATAAGACATTATCTTCAACGTATTTTAAGGAATTTTTTTACAAAACTTTATTTAAAATATATAAAAATTTAATAAATCTTTGTCACAAAATGTATAAAAAATATTAATTTGAGATATTTTTGTGGTTTCAAAATTGTGTAAAATAAAACTTATTTCTCTCGGGCTTTTAAACATTTTGTGATTTGCATGTAATGAAATTTACCCGGTTAATGAAAGTTTTCATTTAGCCTCCAAACTCTTTGATGCAAAACAGCAACACACGACAAAATAAGGAATATGGAAAGCAGGATTGCTTTCTCTTCTTCAATATGATCTAATTTTAACTTTTGTAATCTTCCGTAGCACATTTTCTGTGAAACATGTAACAAGCCTACTTAGCTTTCATGTGTCATAAACTCAGAAAAGTTTCTAACATTATTGTTTATACTTTGAATAGTTTTTATTTGCGTTAATTACCCCTCCCAAAAATTATCTATGATATTAAATTTGCTTCCCGAAAATACAAAATATGTCTTCTACGGTTTATTTGTCTGAAGTTAGGGCAAACAGCTAGAATAATTCTTATATATTTTATCCACGTGAAAAGAATTATAATAAATTTGAACACAATAATCAGTGATAGCCTAATAACCCTCTTTTCCTGCTGCATTATAGTTTTTGAAAATTATAAATTTCACCAACAATGTTTGAAAAATTGACGACAGTAATCTAAATTATCTAAAAAGTATAATTGACTAATACCAAAGTTTTCACAAAAAATAACTGTTTTAGGATCCCTGTAATAATTTATTCTGGCATTCAGCGAAGTCTAGTGAGTAGTGGTAGAATTATTGATACTGACATTTACATAATTACTTGCACTTAATATTGTTGTGGACTATGTTGTTACTCTAAACTTATTGTATTGTTGTTTAGCTGGAAGGAAGCTTAGCGTTATAGGTGTGGCCTTAACGTATCGGACTTCTCCAAAGCTTAGGTACAATTATAATATGCGACTTAGGGTTAGGCTAGTTTGTTTGTTTGTAATTATGCACAAAGCTACATAAGGGCTATCTGTGCTCTGCCCACCACGGGTATCGAAACCCGGTTTCTAGCGTTGTAAGTCCGCAGACATACCGCTGTGCCACTGGGGGGCGGTTAGGCTAGAGTGTAAATTAGACTGTTAATACTTATACATTGCACTATTTAATTAGCTTGTTCAGTGCTTTGAATATTGAGTTTGTGTTAAAACGAAGAAATAGTAAATTTACAAATAGCTGTAATTTTATAGTATTTAAACATTTAAGAACATAAAACTGATTTCCCAAACAAACCACTCGTTCCAAAAAATTCTTCTGGTAGTTGAATTTTTTCACTAATCACAATTAATAATCAAAACATTTGTTCTCAAAACCAAGAAACGTTAGATATTTCTTAAAACTTTGGTCTTACTTATTAACTTGAAATTCCATTCACTGTCTCATTTGTATGTCAAATCCCATTCACTGTCTCATTTGTATGTCAAATCCCATTCACTGTCTCATTTGTATGTCAAATCCCATTTAATGTCTTATTTGAATGTCAAATCCCATTCACTGTCTTATTGAAAGAAAAAAAACATAACCTTCCGATGAACAAACGTGATATTTATAATGTATTAATTATATTGTTTGAATAACCAGTGCTGAATGAGATGTGCAAAGTTAATTGTTTACAACTATTCATAGTTTCAGGAATCAATCTGAAATCTAATCACCGTCAAATCGTCTTGAAAGCTTCAGTTGTTTTATCAATTGAAGTATGTTTGTTTCGGATATTCGTGCAAAATTACACAGGACATTTCTGCGCTAGACGTCCTCAATTCTGAATTGATAAACTAGGGGTAAAACAGCTAGTCAACAACACCTACCACTAACTTTTGGGCTGCTCTAATCGAACATTGAGACTTGACCGTCGCTCACGGCCCCAAAGTGCGGCACGCAAGCCTTCTAGAATAGACTACACCTGTCATATCATTAGGTTTACCATTTCACTAAAAAAAAAAAACTTCTTCTTGGTTTCGATTATCCCTGATTGAAATATACGCGCACGTAATTTAACCAGAGCTTATCCTCATTAACATATTATGATCCTTCATGCTTGTTTTGAATTTTGCCCAAAGCTACACAAGGTTTGTCTGTGCTAGCCGTCTCTAATTTATCAGTGATAGGCTAGAGGGAAGGCAGCTAGTCATCACCATCCACCGCTACTACTCTTTTAACAACGAATTATGGGATTGTAACGTCCCCACGGCTGTAAGGGCGAGCATGTTCAGTGACGGGAATTCGAACCCGCGACCCGCAGATTACAATCGATCGTCCTAACCACCAGGCCATGCCAGATTTATGTCGTAAATAATTTATTTGATGAAGATATTATTTTTCTCAATAATATATTTTCGATCTGGATAATTTTCAATCTGACATCTTATCGAACTTAGTAAACATAACGAACCTAACAACAAGCGAAACTTAGACCCCAATAATCTATATGAACTGATAGTGTTTCATGTTTTATAATGTGATTATAAAATTTCACTGGATGATAAAATTATGTTATAATTTTAAACACTTTATGAAATAACACTTAAATTAATGAAACATGAGATAGGATCTACGAGTAGGTTTATACGCTAAAAACAGTAAATGATTACATGAATAATTAATATTATTGATTCTATTTTTAAATATATCATTCAGAATTTGTTTTTATTTCCAACACTAAAAATATGCATCTAAAATGATTTCGTAGAAATTAGAATTAAATATAATGAAATAAAAGCTAAAGATCGAATTCTGAAACCAGGTAAGTCCTGTAGCAACAATGTTAGTGTAATATTATGCTTATTGACTATGAACTATTTTTGGTTGTTGTTTTTTCAGGTACCTGTACTAGAAAGTGGCCTCAAAACAGGCACTTTGCTTATAAGTTTTTTAATTTTTTGAGCGTTTTAATTAGTAGTTAGTTGAGTATAATTCTAAAAAAAATGTTGAGATTTTTATCTACTTTAAAATTTTTTAAATGGCATCTTTAACTTTTTATGTGACAAAAACATAGAATAGCCCTATAGTTTGGAGTTTTTATATTAACTACATGAGTGAAAAGTTCACGCACAAGTTTGTAATAGATGTCATGCCAACCACAATGTCCTGGTAAAATACCAGCCTGCTGGTACACACCAATGACATTGACGTTTCCGTAGAGCAGAGGTAGTGTGAAGCAGTTCGGTCCAATTATGTAATAACTTCTACCAAACGACAGGGTAAAGCTGGCAATGCGGGTGAGTGAAGGGGAAAAACACAGGCTTTGCTTTTAAGTGAGTGGGGGGGGGGAGAAATGAAATATATGAGCACGAACATAAGCACTAAAGTATGGAACAGGTTGTCTTCCAGGACACGCACGTCTTTCACATAAAACCGGAAATAACCCGAGCAACTATATCGTTGCCGAGCTCTCTACATAAATTTAGCCGGTCCATTAGGAACAGAGAGTGAAGAATGGAAACAGTAAAACGTCAACGTATGCACATGAGGCATAAAGTAGCTGCTTCTTGGTAAGTTAGGGTTGTTTTTGCTTTACTGGGAGAATTATTTTCCAATCACGAGCGTACACGCACGTCGTTTAACCTACAGTGTATAAACATTGCAGTTTAAAAAAAAAAAGTGTCTATGATACCTCCAGGATTTTACTAAGAAACCATGAACTGCGGTTTAAATTTTTCATAAAGCCTCTTTACCACACTTCAGAATGTATATACAATACTTCCGAACATTACACAACAAACAGTTACGAAATTACTTTGTAAAGCTTCAACATTTTGCATAGAACCTGCTATCACTTTTACAATGTTCCAAACACATGGTATGAACGGATTTAATCAAATAGAAAATACAAATAAATCGGTTGATCATTTATAAATTCTGTGAAACAGACACCTGTTTACTATAACACTTTTAGCCAACGAAGAACGACGTACAAAATGATATATCAAAAAAACTTTTCATTTTGTGTTTCAGCAACAATTAGCATTGTAATCATTGTATGGGCGTAAGCCAGGTGCGAACTATTTCTATTTAATGGCTCTCAACATTTTAAAAGTATATATTAAACATGAGCGAAAGATGTATAATCTTGAATTATAGAATGAAACATTCGAATTAATAATTTGAGGGGTCACTGTTTAATTAATGTGTATTCACTTAGTGGTTTAAAAGGGAAAAACGAAAAGGAGATAATTTGGAAGTTAACATAAAGATATGAATTCCACAGACATCACTATAGAAACATCGTTAATAAAATATCTCTAATTTTGAACAACTCAAGCAACTGGCTTAACTACCTTATCCCATCATGACTTCCATATTCTTAAATATATTCATGTACTTAGATATTAAAATTTAAAAGGAAGTTAGTTAATTCATTAAGTATATTCGTAGTTCAAACATTACACAAGACTGTTAAAATTACTAGAGAACAAGAGCGAGAACGATCTTCTTGAACTGTATAAACATGAAACTCACATGGAACACATATTAATATCTTCATCTTAATGTTACAAGGACGCAGTTCATACACTGACGAGTTGAGCAACTCTGACGGGTGATTCAACAATGTCTTCTTGAGTATTATTGTAAATGCTTAATCTAAAGGTGATGACTCTGGATATAGAGGCGGTAATCAAGTAACCCTGACATATATGTGCATATTCCTCTTTGAAGAACCGGAATTCCTTTCAAAACCGACACAGGTTTTTTTAAACAGAGGCTCTACTTCAACGTATTTCGCATTCCTTGATGCCCATGTTATTAATTCTTTGCAGTTGGAAGTCTCAAACTATATTGGTATAGTTGAGCATTATTTATAAGAGAAATGTAAGGATTTACATCATTTTAATATCTTACTGCTGCATTTATAAACAGAGAAGTATCGTTTGGAAAATATTTCGGTGAACTTAATGACAAATTAGAAAAAATGCTTTTATTAAAATATCAAGAATATTTACTTTTCATTTCTTTGTGATGTGCATAAGGTGACTTAATCCAAACATTCTTGTGGAGGGGATTCTATAGAACAAAGCCTGTAGAATTAAGTAAAATTAATTAAAATTCATAACATTTCAAACAGCTTGGTAATTTTGTTTGCATTTTCATTCTATTTAAAATAGCAAAGCGGATATTTTAACACGTGAATTGTTTTGTTCTCTATATAAACTAAAATGATTAAATAGAAGAACTCTTCTTTATGAACTGCTAATAAAGTATACATTCATAAAAGACAGACTAATAAGTAGAAAGTGTGTGTCTGCACCAGTGTATTTTTATTAACAAAGTTGCAGGTTTATGTTCTTCCTGTCTGTTTATTTGCACAATTTGATTCATGCATAAAATAAGGTTTAAAGTTCACAATGTAAAATTTTGGTTTTATTCAGTTTCGAAACATGCGTTTCATCGAAATATTTCAGAAAAAACGACATACAAGTTTAGAGTTGAATTTTCAATTGTAGACAGAAATAGAAATTAATTACAAATTATGCTGAGGCATGATATAGAGGTGTAAAAGTGTGCAACCATAGATTCACGTGTTTTTATGAATGTATTGTAGAGTGTTAGAGACAGAACCGTTAAGAACATTTAATTAAAAACTCAGTAAATTTACATTAATAATTCGGCTTCGACTATTTGCAAATATACATATTTAAAGTAGTTTTGAAGTGGGGCAGTTATTCTTATTCTTTGATCATTAGTGTTAGGTAATGGAACCTCCGAGCTGAGTTGAGAAATATTCGATTAGGTAAATAAAAGGTAAACTGTTGAAAAGATACAGCACTGCAAGTTATAAGCTCCAGAAATTAAGTCGACAATTTATCAGAAAGAAAAGCATAAAAGGCTATTTAATACGTTTTACAGAACATTAACTTTGGTTATTAAACTACGAGAAACAATCTGGTATGGTACACTCAGGTAAACTGAATTAACTCGAGAGTATAGGATAGTTTTATTAATAACCAGAGACTCGACTAAATATGGTATTATGGAATTATACTGACTTCATACCGGCTGAGCATATGCCTAGCAATAACTGGACTTATATCAAACATTAAGAACACAACCTTTATTAAACACTATACTCAGAGTGCGTGTTTGCTACTCATCACATTCATTCTTTTTCCTATTAGATTATTTTGTATTAATTCGGGATTCCTTTTTCTATTAGATCATTGTGTAATATTTCAGCCTTCCTTCTCTATTGGATCATTGTGTTACACTTCACGCTTCCTTCTTTATTGGATCGTTGTGTAACACTTCAGGATTCCTTTTCTATTATATTATTGTGTAATACTTCAGGCTTCCTTCTCTATTGAATCATTGTGTAACACTTCACGCTTCCACGGGTGAATCTGTAGTTTCTCTCAAAAAAAGGTATGAGTCTTGCCATTACTTTCACCTTTCTATGAACAGTCACTCCGTGTGGAATATTTCAAAATTGGAACATTCTCTAATGAGTGTTAATGAAAATAACACACATTTTCAAATAACCCCACACAAGCCAGTACTCACTGTTAACTTTATATAACAAAGTTTTAACATGGGGATCAAGTTTATGTCCATTCTCAAGTAGCATAATTATGTTTCTCCTTCAATTGGTTTATTAATGACGTGCAACACACATGAATTACCGAGTATAGTTTTAACACGTGATCACATACACTAACAACTTTCCAACATAAAAGCCACTGGCTGAAAGCTGACTGCTTAACTTACTTTATAACCAAAGTTTGAATCAAGCATGGCCATGAAACTGGAACGTTTTCCTTTTCAGACTATCATGAAATAAATACATCATACTGAACTCAGCTGAGCTAAGGCTTTCAGCTAAAATTATCGACAGTCGAGATCAATTAGTGGCGTTGTCGGGGTAGTGTATATCAGTATACATAAATAAAAACACAACTTCATCACTGCGTATGGAGAAGTTCTTCCAATTTAAAAAAGAAAGAAAGAAAGAATCTTGCAGAAATTCTAACGATATGCTCTTTGGTACTCTCTCTACTCTGTCAGATTAGGTAAGTGATTTTTGTAAAACATTGGTTGTTTTACCTCTGAGTAAATCACTCAGTAGATTAGAAAATAGGCATTTCTCAACCCATTTTACTATGTTTTCAAACACCTAACTACCTTCTTCAGTCGTGCAAACTGTCATGCTTTTGATAGTATTTTTACAGGCATCAGCTACTCTCACTGTGATACTCAAGTAATAGTTGCAGAATGTAGCCTATACATTTTGTCACATATTAGTACTCTATAACTCAGAAAGCAAGGAACGCCACTTCCTTTCAACTCTTGGTTACTCAAACTAATGACTATCTTAGCTGGTTAATCAAGTAAAAATCACACAGTGTAATGTGAATACTGTACAGTGGAACTCACTTGATAGCTTCGAAAGCAAGGATTACCACTTCCTTTCAGTTGTTAGTTACTCAACCTAATGATCATCCTAGCTTCTTAATCAGAATTAATCCCATCCATAACATTGGGGGAGGGGGGTCTATGTCAATGGCAATATGGACTTTTGGTACTGAGTATCACCTCTGGATCTGGTACTTCCTTATCTGACTCATCATAAATAGCCAGCATTTACTTCCTCATCCTCATTCAGGTTCTGATCCTAGTCCAGTGCTGGATAATTCAGATTCAACACGAGGCATTGAGCTTTATGCTTGATATTCCAGACATTTCAAGCAGATACCTACCTGAAACATTTCAAAAATCAATCTAAATCCTCGTTTGTGAAGCCTCTAAAAATCAGAGGGGTAATTTGTTTATCATCACTCATGGGGACTTGTGGGTGTGATCGCAAGTTTCTCGATGTCATTAGCTCTGCCTGATAAGAGCTCAAGCAGAGGATTCTTAAATTTGGGAAACAAAACAGCAAGATGTGCAGTCAGATCCCAAATTCCTCCATGGATGGCATTCATGTCGGCAGTATACCTCCTGACTCATGGAGGCCCACCACTGTACCATGATACACTTGGCAGCCACTGTTTCACTTGCTAACGAGAGGGCTTCAGTGTCTATATACAGTGCCTCCAATCCTTCTTCGCAACAAGAGCTGTGGCTATACTCTGATTGGCATTAGTCTGGGAGTCCACTGGTTAATCACCCATTAAGTGATATGTTTAAATCCCTGTCAACGAATGTCAGAAAGAGAAAGAGCGACAGGTAACTCAACCCAATGCAAAGAAACCAAGTTTTTTGGTGTGTTTTGTTTTCAATTACAAGCTAATGGCTGGGCTCCAGTACGGTTCTCTCTCTTTATTTTCGACATGTACAGTTCACAGACACACTAGACACCATAATTCCATAGAGGCCCTTATACTATATCATTCTTGCACCAAAGTAGACTCTTAATGAAATAACCTTATCAATCAGTGATCTGGGTGCACCAGATGCTTGAAGTTCTTCCTAAGTCACGGCTGTAAAGAAACTGCAGTCATGGACTTTCACAGAAATAGTAAACGTCATGCATCCAGGAGAGCGTTTTCCAAAACATGACTACTTTCTCAGTTGGCTTCTCTTGGCAACTGATTCTCCCTCCAAGTCGTACGTCCTTCTCATATCATTTTTTTTTCAATGGTGTTTTTAATCTTTCGTTTGCGGCTTTTGTAAATCTGCCTACCACCCTACGCTAAAGATTCAGACCACTCAGAATGTTGAGCACAAAATGCTTGCATCATATAATGTTGATAGGTTAAACATCTAAAACCAGATAAGGACAGTACTCATTTCAGTAATACAACAGCAAAGTCCACAACAAATCAATATTATGGATCACTGCACTATAATGTCTTGTTTCTTATTCACTCTGTGGTATAATCAGCTGAACTAGTTAACTTGAGAGTATAGGATAGGTCCAATAATTACCAGAAATTCGACAAGATACACTATTATCGGACAGTGCTGTATGCATAGTGACTGAGCTGAAGTCTAGAGTTCACTGGATTAAACCCAGAGTGTAATACACTAAGAATACAATCTTTATTAAGCCTTTAAGAGACAAAAATACGGAGTGTGTTCTTGCTACTTACTACAGTCGTTGTTTCTCAACGTGTGTAGCTCTTCTGGCTTCCTACAGTCAAGATAAATTTCTGGAATACTGTACACTTTGAGAATCAAACAGAACCATCCACATTGAGAACCACTGGAGAACTGTATATGTTGAAAATCAAGAGAGAACCGTAGTAGAACCCATGCGTTAACTTGTAATTGAAAATAAAAATGAAAAAACTTGGTTTCTTTGTCTTGGATTGCGTTATCTGTCGCGCTTTCTCTTTCTGACATTCGTTGACAGGGACTTAAACATATCACTTAATGGGTCAGTAACCAGTGGAAGAACGTTGTAATCTTTTGGTGGGCCAAAACAATGATAGAGAAAACAACCAAGCCACAAGGTGGACCATGTGTTTTATGTCAAACTAGTACATATTCATAACATATTACATATTAAGCGATTTTTAAGAATCAGCCTACAAAATTCGTAAGTTATAAATTAATTTCTAGGAGTAATGATGGGCGAATCCAGGAGCAGTGATGGAAGCTGAAGATAAAATATTTTAATGTGAGGGAATCAGGCTGAATATTCGTTAGACAGCGGATGAAAGTTAGTGATTCAAAATATGCACACACAAAAACAGATCATTAAGAGAGTGGGGGGAGGTATAAAGTTACAAATATATATGTATACATTGTCGATGAATGAAGGAAAAATAATATTGCGAAGTAAAAAAATCAGAGACGGAGAGACAGAAAGCAAATGTATCAGGGTTAACTCACGAGGAACAAATGAAGAACCTAAAAAATCACAAAAATTGCAATATTTGGTCGTTAACTTGAACGACACCTTATGCTCACAATGTACTCAATGATCTGGTCAGAGACCCTATGATTTAGGCATAACAAACTATAACTATAAGTTATAGGTGAGAGTGAAAGCAATCAATCGGCAGCATCCGCCAACCGCCTAACGCGGCTACTCTTAACCCAATAACGGGATTGACTTTCACTCTTATAACGCATCCACAGCTAAAAGTGTGAAGAAACCCAGAAACTCTTGGAATACCAGTCCAATATGATAGCCACTAGAAGGCGCTTGGTCCCAAAATGGCAAGAAAGAGGGTTTATGTTACATAGTTAAACACGTGAGGTTTCAGAACAGAAGGAATACAAAAAGATAAGTGTTTTTATTTACCTTAAATTGGACAGAAAAATATTTACAATAAGAATGTTCTAAATAATGTAAACTAATAAAGAAATAAGGGCTTAGAGAATAGTAAGTTTGTGAAGAAGGAGGAGAGAGAGAAAAACACGTAAATGTGATGGGCTAAAATATGAAAAACAAATTGTTTGCTTGTAATTAAGCACAAAGCTACACAATGGGCTATCTGTGCTTTGCCCACAACGGGTATCAAAACCCGGATTTTAGCGTTGTAAGTCCGCAGACATAACGCTGTGCCACTGGGGGGGGGGGCACGCAAAAAAATCCTTTTTGTATTGCTTAGCAATGAATATCTTTTTGCACTATTTCAACTTGTATTTTAATCACTTTTGCACGTTTTTTGTGGTGAGGTTGTTGTTAAGCGCAAACTTATATAATGGGCTATCTGTGTTCTTCCCGCTACGGGTATCGAAACCCGATTTTTAGTCTCGTAATCCTGCAAAATTACCGCCGAGCCACTGGAAGGATTTTTTTTTGCGTCAAAAGTGATTATAAAACGTGATACCAGGGTATGAATCTAATTATACTTCCAATTCAAATTCCACAGAAGTTCGTATATAAGGAAAATTACTTCGCACTAATAGTAACGACTCTTGTTTTAACATCATAGTTTTATATCTATGCTCAGACTCACCTTGTAACCCTTATGCGTATTATTATCGATAAATATTAATTTAAAGTATATATATATATATATGTATAACTAGAATTGAAACTTTCTCGATGAGATGAGACAGCTACAAATATTCCTACAAACGTATATCTTTAAAAACGCTCTTGAATTGCTTTATTGCTGCTAGTGCAAAACCCCCGGGATTACCAAAACGACATTTGAAATTCAGACATTTAAAGTTGAACCAGACGTATCTAGTCAATTTAAGATATTGCATCAAAATTTATTACTTTTCATAAGTCACAAAAAACGTAACAACTTATTATCTAACTAAATGATACAGGATATAGAATATAACTAGATTTTTTCATATTTAAGAAGCAGATAAATATTAATGACCTAATATTAGACAAGTGAAGTTTTACTAGTAATTCCACCATGCAAGTTTACCAGTATCCTGCGTTAAATAGTACTATTTACTTTGTGTCTTTCTCTTGAAATTCAAAGACGTAGGCATATTTTATTTGCTTAAAGGCGGCAATCTTATAACGATGTCTTGCGGAAAGTTATTTTTACGAAGTCCTGATTTAAACCTCTCAAGCAGCTTTTATGTTCAAATGTTGTTGTAAGTAAATCTGGACGAAAGTTTGTGGTAAAAGTAACTGTTTATAAAAATGTATTTGGTAAATTTATAATTATATTTGAGAGAAAGTATTCATCTAAAAATACATTTTTAATAATTATACTAGATTATTTCTTTAAAACAGGTCCCCTGGGGGACATCAGTAACTTTACTGACGCTAAAATCCGGGGATTGATTCTCTGTTGTGGACACAGCCGCCTGCTGTGTCCACCAGGTGGCTTTTCTCTTAAACCCACAACAACAACCTCCTTAATTATCAGTTAACAAAACACAGTTTTCATATATCTTTTCTTATTTACATTTTTTCCTAAACAAAATACCAAAACTTGTTAAACGTTTTTATAGTTAAATGATTTTTCTCAGATTGGTTTGTTTGTTTATTTTTTGTTAAGCACAAAGCTGCACAATGGGCTATCTTTGTTGTTTGGATCCAAACACGAATTTAGTATTATAAGCTCTCATGCTTACTGTTGATCGACGGAAATGGCGATAAAATTCTGGCTCAAGACGTCACTTACTATCTTCTAGCTTACATATATATAGCCCCCCCCCCAGTGGCACAGCGCTATGTCTGCGAACTTACAACGCTAGAAACCGGGTTTCGATACCCGTGGTGGGCAGAGCACAGATAGCCCATTGTGTAGCTTTGTGCATAACTACAAACAAACAAACATAAATACACACACATATATATATTATTTTCTTGAATCATATAAACTATTACATTACTATGCCAGTTTATTTCAGAGTAGCCTGTTTTATTCAAACTTAGCCATCTTAGAACGCATTATCTATATGATATAGCCAGAGTCAGATTACGTTTTTACGAATTTGTTTGTTTATTTTCCTATTGAAGAAGAATGTGTGCCCTTTATAAAAATTATGCCATAAACATAAATCTGACACGTTTCCCCTTAGTTTAGCTGTTGAACAAAACTAATATTTTTTTCCATTTGAACTCTATACCTTGTTTCTTGTATAATGTTGTTTTCATAAGGTAGAAATGCATATCAGCGCCCGATAGTGCAATTAAGAATATAAACCGCTATTTTCCCAATAGGGTGGAGCCACAATCCACATATTTCACTTCATAATGTAGTCAGAACTGACAGGCTTGTATTTCCTATATTAAGATTTGCAAACATAAATAATACGGTTATTCGCCTCATAGATCATCCTAGGCTACAAACAACTATAATATTCACCACCCACCCCAACCTACCATCTACCGGCTGTGTCCCAGTGGTCATGTGTCAAGTTGTGTATTGGAAGGTCCAAGTTTCGAACCGTGATATATTGCTTATAATTTTTCCCGCTTTCAGCAGAGAGAATATTATAACGGTGACAGTCAATCCTAATATTAGGCTAAGTGTACCTTGCAGGCGGTGGATACTACTAACTTGTTACCTTCTCTCTGGTCAGCATTTCTAAATTATGCCTGAACTTTAGAGTTTTTGACCTGGCCATTTAATCAAAGTGTCGTATAAGGTGCCATTCAGGTTAAATACACCCACTCGTTTCAAACATGCGACTGTTGAACAGTGCTGCAAAATATTTTAAAATAGTGATGTAAATAAATATATGTGTAACAAACAAAAAATAAATAAATGTTAAATATTCTCGTATCTAACTAAATACGAGAATATTTAGCCTGTTCGAATGTAAACGTATTTGATATATGCACGCAATAATCCAACGGTATCAAATGGCATCGAAAAGTTTCAATTGCATGAATCTATCTGTTTGTGTTTCTGCTAACTATGTCTCTGTTTCTTTGTCTCTATGCGTCTTTGCTTGTATGTATCTCCTTGCATATGCCTGTTTATGTCTATATATGCGTAAATGTGATGTGTTTATTTATTTTCTGTGGTTATATCTCTGCATTTTTCTATGAGTATCTATCTCTATTGGTTTGTCTGTGGTTTTTGTTTCTTTGTTTCTTGTGGTTATATCACTGCATTTTTCTCTATTGGTTTGTCTGTGGTTTTTGTTTCTTTGTTTCTTGTGGTTATATCTCTGCATTTTTCTCTATTGGTTTGTCTGTGGTTTTTTCTTTTGTTTTTTTTTTTTTTGCCTTTATGCGTCTTTTCCTGTCTATGTATCTCTTGTCTATCTGTGAATTTGTTTAATGTTTTTACATTTCGTCTGATTGTTTCCTTGTATGTGTCCATGTGTAGGTTTTTGTTTATGTGTTCAACCAGCAGAGGGCTCGTATTGATTTATTTGTATTTCAGTTAGTAACTCTGCGTTCTCCGTTTTTAAGGCCTCGAATGTAAACGAAAAAAGAAAGGAATAGAATTATCCGGCTGTCAAGAAATGTGTTAATTTAAGTTCTATACTCTTATGATAATAAAAAACCTAGTTGAAAATAATTGTACATTCTTTAGTTGAAATGAAATTATCAATAATGTTTCTATTATTGCTGCCCTATATTACAACAGATACGTTATTTTCAACGAAACAAATGCGCCTCCAGTGGCTCAGCGGTAAGTCTGAAGGATAAAAACCGGGTTTCTATACCCGTGGTAAGCACAGAACAAATATCCTATTGTGTAAGTGTGTGCTTAACTACAAATAAAGTATTTTAAAATCCTCTGTGTGATTAACTTATTTTGCATCACACCATTTCTCGTTTTAGCAAGTTTTAAACATGAAAATAAACACCTGAGAGACAATATCACTAAGACTGCTGGCTTACTAAATTTCAAACATGAAAATCATACACCTGAGAGACAACATCACCAAGATACCTGTCTTACTAAGTTTTAAACATGAAAATCATACACCTGAGAGCCAACATCGCTAAGACTGCTGTCTTACTAAGTTTTAAACATGAAAATAAAACACCTGAGAGACAACACCACTAAGACAGCTGTCTTAGCAAGTTTTAAACATGAAAATCATACACCTGAGAGACAACATCACTAAGATAGCTGTCTTACTAAGTCATTGGAAAAAGACAGGTGTTGGATTTTACATATACAGCATTTTCGATTTATGTATAAACAATAACAATTCATTTTACTAGCCTTCAACCTTGGAAGACTAGCCTATATCAATTTTCGGACCTCACCCTTGCCATAAAACTACCATGAAATTCCTCAAGAGTAGCGTCTTCTTGGTATTTGAAAGTAAAAATACATTTCTACTTTCCAAAAAAATCTTACCTCTAATTCTCACTTACAGTCATATTTAGAGGATTCTGAAAATAAATACATTTCAGTTTGTTAACAGCGAAAAGCCTAGACGTATAGTGAAACATCAAAGTTTAGATGAAAATAAATACATTACAGTTTGTTAACAGCGAAAAGCCTAGACGTATAGTGAAACATCAAAGTTTAGATGAAAATAAATACATTTCAGTTTGTTAACAGCGAAAAGCCTAGACGTATAGTGAAACATCAAAGTTTAGATGAAAATAAATACATTTCAGTTTGTTAACAGCGAAAAGCCTAGACGTATAGTGAAACATCAAAGTTTAGAAGACGTAGCTTCAAGTACTACAAACCCATTCACTCAGGACTGTTTACCTTTTCAAGATGCATCGAATGTTACTCACCATAAGTCTCCTAGTAAAAAACCACAAACACCATACGCTATTACTCCTGAAGGCAAAACAAATCCATTTGTTCTTCCCGAATCCGCTATTTAAAATTACTCAATAATTTAATCTCAAATAAATATGAAACATGATAACGTTTGTTAGTACTAACTAACTATGTAACAACGTTCTGAATTGCTTCTCTGTGAAACAGTGCGTTGCTAAAAAAACCTTTTACGTAAAGCAGATGCCAGTAATCACACATGAGGTTACGGCATGTACTTTTAAATCAATTGTTCTTTCGAACAAGTCAAACCCGCAACTGCAATCAGGTGAAAATCATGAAAACGAACAAGTAAGCATTTTTACTTAACTTCTGTAGTTAGAAAAATGAAAAATAAGAATGTATGTCATAAAATTTCAACCATAACTCCTTCGTAACAGAAATATAGAAGACTAAAAAAATTGAGTGCCATTAATACGGCGATTCTCCTTAACTATGTCGTCGTTCATACACGACGATAGAAACCCAAGGAATTTTCTTAAAGTTTACTTAATCTTGTTTCGTTTTTCAAACTTGAATCACCATTATCCGTCACGCTTGTATCAGCTGCTATCGTTAGTAAAAGAACATAATTTGTAATAAGATATTTAAAACCGTGAAATAGAATCTTTGTTGAGGATTATTAAAACTATTTCAAAGAAGGGGAACTTGTAACACAAATAAACGAATGACATTTTACAACGTGTTAGTTTATTTATATAAATTCTGAGCTTCATTACGTGGGTTGCAGAGCACTGAAAATAACTGGCACAAATGTAAAACTGTAATGAGGTGGACATTGAGCTAGCAGGTAGTAACGATAGTCGGGCTTAGTGAGAGTTGTGATCTAAGCTATCTAGAAAGCAGAACGTCACATGTAACAACGTGAGATATAACGTGAAAGTTGGCGAAGCGTGAACCGTGTTATTAGGTAGCAAGCGTGGTGAAACTTCGCAGTGTGACTGCAAATCATTCATAATTCGCTCGATACAAGTTCCACAAAGAACAGTGAATTAGTGACATTGCTGTAATTTATTGCTAAGAAAACAGACGTGTGTGTGTGTGTGTGTTACAATACCTTGGAATTGTCTGAAATCGCGCATTAAAATGTTCAGACATTTTCATAAAAAATATTAAAATTGTATTGAATTAAATCAATTACATTAACAACATAGAAGTGCTAAAAGTCTGTCTCTGTTTTAACGCAACTGTGTCTGAATGGGTTTGATCGTACCGAGGATAAAGTTTAGCACAGTTACACTGAATTTTCGTGTGACATTACTTATCACGTTCTTTCTACAAAGACATACTTTATATGCCATTACTAGTACCACGTACTTTCTACCAAGGCATACCTTATATCTCTACTAGTATCACGTACTTTCTACCAAGAAATACTTTATGTGTTTTTACCTAGTATCACGTACTTTCTACCAAGACATAGTTTTTATCTCTTTACCTAGTATCACATACTTTCTACCAAAGCACACTCTATGTCTCTTTACTAGTATCACGTACGTTCTACCAAGGCATACCTTATGTTTTTACTAGTACCACATACTTTCTACCAAAGCACACTTTATGTTTTTACTAGTATCACGTACGTTCTACCAAAGCATACTTTATGTTTTTACTAGTACCACGTACTCTCTACTAAGACCAAAGCACACTCTATGTCTCTTTACTAGTATCACGTACGTTCTACCAAGGCATACCTTATGTTTTTACTAGTACCACATACTTTCTACCAAAGCACACTTTATGTTTTTACTAGTATCACGTACGTTCTACCAAAGCATACTTTATCTTTTTACTAGTACCACGTACTTTCTACTAAGACATATCTTATGTCTTTACTAGTTAGTTCCACGTACGTTCCACCATGACATACTTTATTTTGATCGATATTATGTACGTAATTAAACTTATTATATTCTTCCCAGAGTCTAAGAAGAAACATACAACTCTTCCGTAGTAGTACCAAATAGTACCTTGATACTTATACAAAAATATAGAGGATTGAGTACGTTATATAAAAACAACACTCACAGCTAGTATACAGTTGTGGTGCAAGATCGTTCAATAGAGAATGACGGGACGCGATGATATGGATTGTAACGAGGTGGTGAGGCTCCAAAATCGTTTTAATATAACGTACTCAACCTCTGAATAAATACTAAATTTTATTAGTTTAATCCACATACACACACATCTGTTTTGTATAAAAGGGTCTGGTTTTGGTATAATATTTTTCAAAACAGATCAACGCTTTGTCCAGACAATTTCTCTGTACTTGGGGTAGAGTCGTGCCTCGTCAGGTGCTAGAAGTTATAGGGCGTCAAATTGTTCGACTGTTGAAATATAGTATGAAGCAAACGGACATTGCCAGAACAGTGGGATACCCACAGTGTACTGTATTCAGAATCCTGAAACGTCATTGAACTACAGGAAACATTGCTCGAGAAAATACTACTAGTAGACGCCGAAAAACTACTCTCCGAGATGACTATGTTTTAATCAGATTAACACGTCAAGATTGAAAGAAGTCTTGCAGCACCTTTCAACAAAAATGTCATGAACACGTTCATTTCGGGGTATCCAGAAGAACAATGAATTTGAAATTGACAAACAAGGCTATTTTACAAAAAGGGATATCTGCAAACCGATATTAACCAGAATTCACTGCTGTCATCGCGTTACTTGGGCAAGACAGCATGCCAACTTATAATTAGGACATGCCATCTTTTCAGGTGAATCCTGTTTCTGGCTTGTTAAAGCTGGTGGTAGGTTTCGTGTTCGTAGTTTGGCTGGAAAACAGATGAGGGAAGACCACAGGAGGTGGTGCAGTACGTGTTTGGACAGCTATTCATCATGGTGGAAAAACTGCTCTTCATATACTCCAGACAAACGTCAATGACGCCTCCGACAGGTATCAATTGGAGACGATATTTCTGCCATATGCTAGGGCAAAGTTTGGTAATAACTTTGTGTTCCAGAATAACAATGCTATTACTCAAAATGCGCGTATTGTACAGAATTGTCTCGACCCAGAAGATGTTATAAGATTGTTATGGTCAGCACATTCTCCAGATTGTAATTCCATTGAGAACTGTTGGGCAGAACTGAGCCGGAAAATTGTTAACCACATCTAAACTAGCTACTGTAACTGAGGTACAGCGCCTTCTATTGACAAGCTGGGATGAAATTACGGTGTAATACATCAATAACCTCATCGATAGCATGCTACGTCGCCTTGCGGAGGTTATTAGAGTGCGAGAAGGATCAATCAAGTACTGAATGTTTAATATGAACTGGTATAAATAGGTTACAGACGCTATTTATAATCATTTGATGTTATATTTTGTCATTATCTATGTTTTGGTAAGGCTTTGTTGTGATAAGTGAAATGCTGAATTAGATTGTTTGTTTTTAATTATGCACAAAGCTACAAAAGGGCTATCTGTGCTCTGCCCACCACGGGTATCGAAACCCGGTTTCTAGCGTTGTAAGTCCGCAGACATACAGCTGTGCCACTGGGGGCGCTGAATTAGATATCTTTCCACATGTGTCTAATAAAATTGTTTGCTGTTCTAATAAATCGTTCATGATGTCCATAGAACCTGTCTTATTATACAAATTACATATGTAGATGTTTAATATAACATGGATTTTTCAGTTTATATCGCTATACCAATTCCATTATATGGGAAGCATAGTTTTGTTAATGTGAAACACAGTATTTGTATTCATTCAAAGATTTAAAAATTAAGATCTAGTGAGAAACTAGGACATATGTGTTTCATATGATTCTCGTTCCATCTTTGAAAAGAAATTAAATACGTAAACGAAGCTCAAAAAAGTTCAAAATAGCCATTGACAGATATAAACGTAGCAGTATTCTGTGTGACAGGCCATGAATTTCGATGCACTGTACAATTTCCGAAATAACCGCGAATGTTTTCATGAGCGAACACATTATTTCTTTGCATGCCACAAAAGGTTATTTGTTTCGGTAATTCTACTAGCTGACCTGTCTTTACATCGTACGTGCATGTGCTCGCTTCATTTCCGCTACTTATGTGAAGAGTAGCTTTAGGTTGCCAGTGATCTTCGTAAACATGGGCCATTGGTAGTTCATCTCAAGATAGCAATTAGGAAAATAATTACTGCCTCCTGCTGAATGAAGTAGTCACGTGATTCAGGACAAGCAGTTGAAAGGATCATCTAGAAGTCACGCTGCTCGACTTAACCTTTTCCATTACTTGTTTACTGTAATGTCTGCTCTTTAGAGCTGTCAATACAGTTGTAAGCTACTCGTGATAGGATTTATTTATATCTTTATCTGTACATTACTGTCTTCTGAGGAAAAGTCTCTACTTTACTGGATGACTCGGGAAATTCGGACGTCACGTGAACAAAGCTGACAGTCATTATTAACTGATATGCCAGGAGAAAACATATTGTTGTATCTATTTCTGGTAAAACGTGAATATTTTCAGAATATTGTGAAAATAAATCACTTTAAAACTGTAAGGTAAATTATCTTCATATGCAAACTAACACCTAAATAATCTTAAATATTTTTTCACTTTACAAACATATGTTTAATTTAATGTTAAAGACAGCATTCTTTCTTAAAATTTCATTTTCTTGATTTAAATAAAACAATACAAGTTGATATATCGCTTTATCCAGCTTACAAGCAGTACGCAGTTTAAATATTTTGTAATTATCCAATCATATTTGTATATTTTTGTTTTCAGTTTCTAAGGGTTCTGTAGCAAACTGAACAGCACCTTATGTACACGTGTGTTAAACGGCCAGGGTAGAGATTCATCCCCTCAGGATTCAGGTATAGCCTTTTCTAATTCTGGATTACTGAGCAGAAAGAAGGAAAATTGCCAAAAGCATTCGCCGCCACAAGGGCTTTGTATCTGGGATTAACTGTCAGTTTTGTGACACGTCCACAGATGTAAGTGCGGAGCGTATTTAATATCATCACATCTCAAACGCTTGATCTTTTGATTCGCAGCCTGACACTTTAAACACTAAGCTAGGCCCGGCCTTATCACAACGAATTTCAGTTTGCCAAACAAGTAAATAAGAGTATAGTAAAAAGAGTTAAAACGTATTCTAGGATATATATAGCTTATACTTTCTTACTGGGAATATAGAATACTTTTAATGTAGCACTTCTGTATAACATTCCCTCTGAAAACCAACAACATAAATGCATTGAAATAAGTAAACATCGCGCGAAACAAGTCCGAAAAACACAACGTCCAAGGAAACACTTAACGTTTACTAGCAATCAATAGTTTTCCAATTTAAAAATTGATGGAAGAAATATGTTTATCTTGATTAATTCATCAGGTAATTATCTATTAATTATCGTATTTAAATTATGTAACTATTCTTTAACATCAAATAATGGGTTATCTTTTTTAAATTCGATTATCAAAGAAATAAGAAGGAAAAAAGAATAGTTAGCATCACAGTATTGGACAGAAATATAGAAATGAAAGCATTTTATGCAGGTTTTACACGAGTGGACAAAATGCAGGTTTTTTGAAGTTAAGCACAAAACTACACAATGGGCTATCTGTACAGTGCCCACCACGGGTATCGAAACCCGGTTTCTAGCGTTGAAAGTCCGCACACACACTGCTGTGCCACTGGAGGGCCTATTCCTACCAAACAAACAAATTGTAGGAATAGCTAAATATTAAAATATGATCATGCGGAAGAAAATTGAAGAACATAGAAAGTAAAACATTTATTCGAATGTGCAAATATCAAACTTGCTGTCACCAGAAGAAAACCATATTTATGTATGTTAATCGTTCACGTAAAACTAAGTCTTATTATGTAGAATTGAATAGAAGACCCGAAAGGTGTACAATAACGTCACACAAACTTTTGTATCTAAAATACTCAACCCTGAAATAGCTTATAATGCACTCAGAAATTTACGTAATTTACTGTTAAAATATCATCAATAATATCTCAAATTGCTCTAAGAATTTTTCGACTCTCGTTATCGTGTTCATCTTGAGACTTGAAATTTTACAATTGTTCCGGTTTGGTGAGGACCAAGAAACGTGTTAATTCGCATTAATAATTGAGAAAAGAAAAAAAAATGTTAAGCGTAAAATCATATGTTTTCAGAGTTTTAAATATTATAATTATGTTTGCTTTGTATAGATGTTTGAAATTTTATGCCATTACAAAATTCAATTACCATATGTTTGCTGTTGTTTTGTTTTTTTTTACATTATGCTTTATTTCTAATGGCTTACTTTAAATGTGAATTAGTGCTAATATTTGTTGTAAATGGTTGCGATTTTTTTAATTACAAGATAACTATGTAAAATAATAACTGAAGTATATAATTTTTGAAACTGTAATATAAATAAAAAATTCTATTTGTAATTAAAACTCCATTGACAAAGATTCGAGGCTCCCTCTATTATCGCTTAACAATGTTTTCAATGGTACCACCAAAAAATGATCAATAAAAAATTTAACCTATGCTTACAAATAGAGAAAATATTTGAAAATCATTAATTCTTATATAAAACATATAGGACGTTCTGCTATCTCTTAATTTCAAGAATCTAGACTTAGCTTTTACCCCATTGCTAATATAATGTAAGTCGGGAAGAACTCTACTTTCTATTAGTAAACTGACAATGAACCGCACTGATATCAATATTTGCTGACACAATAATATTTCTGGATGAATCTGTTTTCTTTATTTTAGTCAAGTCTTACAGTTGAATACAAACTAACCTTGAATGTCATCGCTGTGCAGGAAAAACCGTTTTACAAAAACATTACATACGGGGACATATATATATATAGCCGACCCATTTTTATCTGTTTGCATATATTTAAAAGAAAAGTATTACGTCATGTATAATTGTATAAGATCAAGGTTATCATTTTGCCTCAGAATATGGAAGTTATAAAAGCTCAGAAAATCTAGTTGGTGCAAAGTCATCCAGTTCAACTAACTAAAGCAAAACGAAATAGAATATTAGATTCCACGCACTAACTGCTTTTTCATACCCAGTTGAAATGTGATAAAACGCAAAAGAAACTTTTTTTCTGTAAACGTACTTCAAAATGAAAGGAAAAAGATGAAAGTATTATATATATGATGTTTCATATATATTAATAAAGTGAGAAGTTCACAGAACTCTGTGTTAATACCTTATTTTAAAAATTTGAAATAACAATTAATCTTGAACTCGTGCCTCTTCATTTTGATACCTTACTAGGTATTACGTAATTCAACATTCTACCAATCATTGTTACTGAATTTAGAATTATAAGATGGTATGATGAATTAATTCAACAAAGATAGCAATTTAGTAAACGCGTTAAATTCAAACTACGAACTTCACCCCTAAAATATATCAGTTTATAAGCACTGTGAATTTATTAAATTTTAAGTTAAGTTGAAAAAAAAACGTCATTATTTATTACTCAACAGCAACTACTTGAGATTCATATACTAATATGTCTTGTGAAATAACTACTCTACATGAATTATAACGAAACGAAAAACTATAAACTGAAAGCGAAACTTGTAATTTCTCAAAGGAGTTAACTAAGTGATTTATAAGTTTGAGAAGCTGATGAAGTTATTTGTGAGTTAAAGGAACTGTTTAAATGATTTGTAAGTAAGAGGAGCTGTTTAAATGATTGGTAAGTTAGAGGAGCTGTTTAAGTGATTTGTAAGTTAGAGGAGCTGATTAAGTGATGTGTAAGTTAAAGGAGCTGTTTAAGTGATTTATAAGTTTGAGAAGCTGATGAAGTTATTTGTGAGTTAAAGGAGCTGTTTAAATGATTTGTAAGTAAGAGGAGCTGTTTAAATGATTGGTAAGTTAGAAGAGCTGTTTAAGTGATTTGTATGTTAGAGGAGCTGATTAAGTGATGTATAAGTTAGAGGAGCTGTTTAAGTGATTTATAAGTTTGAGAAACTGATGAAGTTATTTGTGAGTTCAAGGAGCTGTTTAAATGATTTGTAAGTAAGAGGAGCTGTTTAAATGATTGGTAAGTTAGAGGAGCTGTTTAAGTAATTTGTATGTTAGAGGAGCTGATTAAGTGATTTGTGAGTTAAAGGAGCTGTTTAAATGATTTGTTAGTTAGAGGAGCTGTTTAAGTGATTTGTATGTTACAGAAGCTGATTAAGTGATTTGTGAGTTAGAAGAGCTGATTAAATCATTTGAGAGTTAAAGAAGCTGATTAAATGATTTGTAAGTTAGAGAAGCTGTTTAAGTGCTTTGTAAGTTAAAAAAGCTGTTTGAGTGATGTGTAAGTTAGAGGAGCTGTTTAAGTGATTTGTAAGCTAGAAGAGCTGTTTAAGTGATTTATAAGTTTGAGAAGCTGATGAAATTATTTGTGAGTTAGAGGAGCTGATTAAGTGAGCTGTAAGTTAGAGGAACTGGTAAAGTGTTTGGTAAGCTAGAGGAGCTGTTTAAGTGATTTGTATGTTAGAGGATCTGATTAAGTGAATTTGTGAGTTAGAGGAGCTGATTAAGTGATTTGTAAGCTAGAGGAGCTGATTAAGTGAGTTGTAAGTTTGAGAAGCTGATGAAGTAATTTATGTGTTAGAGGAGCTGTTTAAATGATTTGTAAGTTAGAGGAGCTGTTTAAATGATTGGTAAGCTAGAGGAGCTGATTAAGTGAGTTGTCAGTTAGAGGAGTTTGTGAGATAGAGGAGCTGATTAAGTGATTTGTGAGTTAGAAGAACTGATTAAGTCATTTGGGAGTTAAAGAAGCTGATTAAATGATTTGTAAGTTAGAGAAGTTGTTTAAATGCTTTGTAAGTTAAAAAAGCTGTTTAAATTATTTGTAAGTTAGAAGAGCTGTTTAAGTGATGTGTAAGTTAGAGGAGCTGTTTAATTGATTTGTAAGTTAAAGGAGCTGTTTAAGTGATTTGTAAGCTAGTGGAGCTGACTAAGTGGTTCGTCAGTTAGAGGAGTTGGTTAGGTTATTTGTTAGTTAGCGAAGCTGATTAAGTGATTTGTGAGTTAAAGGAGCTGTTTAAATTATTTGTAAGTTAGGGGAGTTGATTAAATGATGTGTGATTTAAAGAAGCTGATTAAGTCATTTGAAAGTTAGAGGAGCTGATTAAGTGAGCTGTAAGTTAGAGGAACTTGTAAAGTGATTGGTAAGTTAGAGGAGCTGTTTAAGTGATTTGTATGTTAGATGAGCTGATTAAGTGATTTGTAAGTTAAAGGAGCTGTTTAAATTATTTGTAAGTTAGAGGAGCTGTTTAAGTGATTGGTAAGTTAGAGGAGCTGTTTAAGTGATTTGTATGTTAGAGAAGCTGATTAAGTGATTTGTAAATTAGAGGAACTGATTAAGTGAATTGTGAATTAGAGGAGCTGTTTAAGTGATTTGTAAGTTAGAGGAGCTGATTAAGTGATTTGTAAGCTAGAGGAGATGATTGAGTGATTTGTAAGTTTGAGGAGCTGATGAAGTTATTTGTGAGTTAGAGGAGCTGATTAAGTGCTTTATAAGTTAGAAGATCTGATTAAATGATTTGTAAGCTAGAGGAGCTAATTAAGTGATGTGCAGAACGGGTTCTAGGGTATCCTTGAGAGAAATTGGGATTAACCCTAAGTAGCAGATAGTCACTAATGCTTGAATATATTAGTCCTCCGTAAACCCGAATTTGGTTAAATTATTATGCAATTAAGGACAAGAACGTGCAATTTTAAGTGATCAGATATTTTCTGTTTCTTGAAAGTATTCCTTTATAATAAAAGTTCATTATTTTTTCAGAATTAATCTCTCTGTAATAACTGTAACAATTTTAAAAAAGAGCAAAATTACCAATCACATTAAATCAAAGATAAAATATCCGTTCTACACAAAACAAATACACTAAATATGTTTATATAAAATATTTATATATATTGCATACCGACTTGCTAATTATGTTGCAGCCACAACACTCAGTTATATCAATCAATCGACAAAGGAATCTGCACATTCGTCATTCGTGACACACTCTCTGGATTCTAAGTTGAGTAGAAGAATTCTTCTGGTTTATTTTTACAGTGATATCTTTTTACGGAACATTTTATCTTAATAGCACTGCTGCTTCATTTCTGATGAATCTGACAAGATTAACATGATCTTCTCCTTATGTTAATTGTAGCTAACCTGAAGATACAGGTTACCTTACTGTTTTTTAATTAAACTTACAGGCTCGTGCATAATATAGATTATGTTATATCACAATTGTCTTGAATCATCTGATAAATTCACTGGAATCTGCTCCTAACGTCTAAGTTTTATATAAGTTCTACATGGATGAGAATCACTGTAGTTTTATGAGTAACAAATAGTGTTTGTATGTAAACATAATTCTTTAATTTTCATTTTGCTCATCCACTGGCCACCCTTCCAAAATAACTTGTAGTGTTTCAGCGACTTTAATGAAAGAATTTGTTCTTGAGGTAAAGAGGCAGAAAGCCAATTTAAATCTAAAGATCTCAAACATCAGCATACAACTGAAGAAAGCCCATACGATTATTTCCACAATATAGCATAAACTATTACGTCATTCTGTGATATTAAACACTTGTATCATCTAAAGTATTGTTGCTGACTATGTATTGTTTTTAATTTAAAGCTTCGTATTATTGTTGGCTAGATAAAAGTTTTTGAAGTCGTGTAATTGATGTATAATCTAAAGTATTGTTGTTGACTATGTTCTGTTTTTAATTTAAACCTTCGTATTATTGTTGGCTAGATAGAGTTTTTGAAGTCGTGTAATTTATGTATAATCTAAAGTATTGTTGACTATGTTTTGTTTTTAATTTAAACCTTCGTATTATTGTTGGCTAGATAGAGTTTTTGAAGTCGTGTAATTTATATATAATCTAAAGTATTGTTGTTGACTATATTTTGTTTTTAATTTAAAGCTTCGTATTATTGTTGGCTAGATAGAGTTTTTGAAGTCGTGTAATTTATGTATAATCTAAAGTATTGTTGACTATGTTTTGTTTTTAATTTAAACCTTCGTATTATTGTTGGCTAGATAGAGTTTTTGAAGTCGTGTAATGGATGTATAATCTAAAGTCTATAACCTTCTTGGAATTTAAGAAACGATTTCAACCATAGAAAAGCGAGTTAGGCTAGAGCTGATCAACTGCTTTAGAATCACTCACAGTTTAGGACTGATTATTACGTCAGCAAACTTGTTAGTCAGTTTGTCTGTTACTGTCAGCCATTTAGTTCAGTCCTGTAAATAGTGAGCTTACCTATGAACGAACTACTAGAACTACAAAAATTACTCACTGTACTTATGAGAAAAAGTAGCAAATAAATAAATTTGTTATGTTAGCGTCCACTTTTTACTTAGGTATATCAGCAAAAATTAGTAAAGCTGGCTTTTAAGATTGAAAGTTTAAGAAACAAAACACTTTTATTAAACTGGACTTTACATTCTTTTTTTTACCGAATAATCCCAAAGATCATGCCAAACGGTAGAAACAGCTACAGCACTAGTGATTATTTTGATAAAAAATAAAGTAGAATCCAGACTGCACTTTCAGATGATGACACGTGCTTGTAGTTGGATCGAATATTTGCTAGAAATGATGAAACAGTAGAAACACTGTCAAAAAGAAAGATACAGAAAATGAAAAGAAAGAGACAAGGCATTGAAGATTTATAGAATGCTCCCAATTACAGAAGAATTCACAAAAACAAATATAATTAAAAAAACATTAAAAGTAGCCATAGGAAATATACAGATTGGAGTTTAAAAACCAGAGAAAAAGTACAGAAGGATTATAACAACAAGATCCAAGAAGTATAGAAAGATAATAATAACGACACTGAAGAAGCAATAAGAAATGAAATTACCAGAAGGATGTCAACAGAGTAAAAAAGGACATAAACGCCTGGTTAAAGTATCTAGAAACTGAAATTTGAAATGCAACGATCAAATAAACCCTGTCTCTCTCTCTTTATCTACATCTGCTCAAGAATATCAGCCTCCAAAATCATTTCCTATTTCATGTACAATAGGAGAGGCCATACGGTCTACAACTGTTACCACTACTGCTGTCCAATCTATGACCACAGGACATTCCTGAGCTACTCAGGCTATATCATAACCTCCTCAAGTTACAGGATTTAGAAGGCCAGTTCAACAACGTCACCAAATCAAGAAACCAACAAACTTTGATTAAAAAAAAAGGTACCATGGAAGACAAGTCAGGCACAGTTTCAAATAATTTTCAATGTGAATGGACAGAGTGATGAACAACAAGCTATTCTTTTTTCTGTACATTTAAAAAAAACAGCCTTAACAAAATTAAGCAATCTTTCAACAAAGAAACGTTAAACTACTAACTAATAGGTATTAGAGGCTTCCTTATCAAACAGATTTAGAGTGTCACATCCGAAGGTAGTTTCTAAAGCAAAAATTAAGAGCAGAGTAAGAAGAAAGGACGAAACATTAGCTGAACTTGCAGAAGATGTGGAAAGACTTGTCAAGTTATCTTACCCTTGGCATGAGAACAATTCATAGATGCGACAGTGTATTAGGCTAAAATAAAGTTTCTAAATCATTAGAAACTGTTCAATTGCTGATGGAACATAAATAAGTATAACTTGTAGATAAACAACTATATGCACCATCCAAAAATTATCAAATTATGAAATCAAATAAAATAGAAATATTATTTCTCTTTCATAAAGGTCTAGTTATGTTCAAATGATTAATAATACATTTACATCTTTACTCAGTTTGGGAGAAGCAACACAAAAGCATATTGCTAGGAACTGCACACAAACGATTACACGAAAAGAAAGCTGCTATAATGTTGAAAACATAGAATCACATTCATAACTGTGATGAATCAGTCGTTGGTAATAAGGAGTGGATTATTTAAACAAACCAGATCACAATAATTTCTACAACTATCATTGTTCAACCAGTTTGATAACCAAGTACCGAAAATTACATGCAGGGATGAAACAAGAAGATAGATTAATGCAAACAGCAAAAGGTCATAAAGCTTCAACAGGAGGAAAGTTTTAAGGTATCCTTACTATGGGAAGCTTTGCTACACAACATGGTGTGTAGATAATTAACTTAAAGGAAGAGTGCATACTTTGAAAATATTTCATGCAGAAAACTTACGTAACAGTAGCCTATCTTCAAACAGTTTCACAGTCTATGGCCAACAAATCCCTGTATAATATACTACAATTACACCACCAAAGGTTGGATTAGCAGTGAAAACAAGGAAGGAAACACAAGTTAATAAGGCTAACGAGCCTAAAGTGCAAAAGAGCAGAATACAGAAAGACAGTTGGTCAAAAGCCAACGGTAATCGATTACGATCATTTTAGAATCATGTGATATGTGTGTATGGGGCAGCTAATTGGTGATCTTTGTCAAAAGTAAATCAACCTGCTGAAGATACCGAAGTTTCTGTCGAGACTACTTCCAAAGTATCACTAAAGGTGGAGCCACCAGTTGATTTCTTTGCCATCTGCCAGAAGATAACTCCCACAGTAACAAAAGGCAAGAGGTCAGTCCATTTTCGTACTATAAGTCAAGGAAAAGAAAACCATCAAAATATTTAGTAACTGGGTAGTTTAGGAACAATAAATGAGCAAAGACGGAACATTTTGTTTTGTTAATACAAATTCTGATGGTACTTTAGCTACATACACTTTTTTAATGATTATAATGTCTATATTTATGAAAATTCATGTTATTTATTGTTAAATGCTACATTATTGTTAATTATAAAATCCTAAGTTTAATTTACCATTACGTTTTGTTTGCTTCTTGTGTAGTATGATTGCTCAGGGCCTTACAATTCAGGGAGAGAGCAGTGTTGTAGGCTAGAGTGTTTTGACGTCGAATGATTGGAATGGCATAATAACAAGTCAAGCTTCTAGGTCGTTTTGGAAACGATATAAACCATGAAAGAGCGAGTTGCGTTAGAGTTTGATATACAATATTAGAAATAATCATGAAACTAGTGAATGAAATATAAATATTATTGATATGCTCCGATTATTGTGTTAAGAGTACTGTTATCTGTTAATAGTTTACACCATTACTGGCTGTCATCCAACATATCAGACAGTGTCGCGTCAGCATAACGCCCATAAACGTAAAGATGGTCATACTATTCCTAATACTAATGTGGTTGATAAGCTCATGGCTCCCGTGAAAAAATGCCACGTGACAACAGTCTAGAAATCAAATTTTTGGTTCGTAAAGACTACACCATGGGACCGGTTAAAAGGAAGGTTCGGTAGGATATATACGGAAACTCTGAAGAGAGCGTGTGAGAGCGTGAGAGC
>NW_013665872.1:136665-138938 GCF_000517525.1 Limulus polyphemus | reverse complement strand
CCTCCCACGACTCCTACCGAACATTCCTTTAACCGGTTAAAGGAAGGTTCGGTAGGATATATACGGAAACTCTGAAGAGAGCGTGTGAAGACTACACCATGGGACCGGTTAAAAGGAATGTTCGGTAGGATATATACGGAAACTCTGAAGAGAGCGTGTGAGAGCGTGAGAGCGTAAAGACTACACCATGGGACCGGTTAAAAGGAAGGTTCGGTAGGATATATACGGAAACTCTGAAGAGAGCGTGTGAGAGCGTGAGAGCGTAAAGACTACACCATGGGACCGGTTAAAAGGAAGGTTCGGTAGGATATATACGGAAACTCTGAAGAGAGCGTGTGAAACTAGTAGCGTTTTCAAAAATGATGTTTGTTTGGTTTAAGCACAAAGCAGCACAATAGACTATCTGTGTTGTAGCCATCGCGGGGATCGAGCCCTGAATTTTAGACTTATAAGCCTTCAAGATTACCACTGAGCCACGGGAGGAAAAAGTGGTGTTAAATAAGTCAAAACATGCTTTTTATGTGATTCCCGACATGTTATTAGAGACCTTACCAATAACCCAGGTGTAACTACATGTATGCCTGAAACAATCTACATATCACGTGATCTTAAGTCACATATTTACCTATCAACAAGCTATTTTGTTGTTCTGCTAAAGAACACAATTTTGTTGTTATGACTACATATAAACATACAACTTATTATTCTAGAGGTCCCAAAAATGATACATTTGCAGCCACACTGAAATAAAATATTTCTATTTAATAACCGGAATTATAAAATGGTCTTATTCGAGCTGAAAATAGTAATTAATAATTTATTCCTATGTTCACTAAATGAAGATATTGTCATTAAGTTTGTTACTGGAAGAATTTTCACAACTAAATATAGTCTTGCTTTAAAGGCTGAATAGCTAAAAGTTGAAAAAGAAGTTGGAATGTTCCTGATGCTAAAGAACGGATCTCGAATGAAGCTACTAAATATCAGCGGACATTGTTAAAAATCAAATAGTAGGCTGTATTAAAAGTACTCATCCACTCACAAAATCTATCGAATTCGCTACTTTTCATTATCAATGTGTAACTATTACGTATTTGTTAAAATTCATAGATAAAACTTCATATCATTTTCTGTAACTGAATTTAAACTGTTAATTCCCTTCCAATATTCTCAGAACTTATGTTTCATAATCCATCGTTATCGAATCATCGACACCCTCAATTCTGCGTAATCAGGCGTAAACTTCAGGCAAGTTTCCTAAAGTGAACTAAATGATCTTCATCTATGTATACTATAGCATCTTTCTGATTGATCTGTTCTGAAGCACTTGCATTGTTGACTTGTCCAAATGCATGAAAATGTGACCACAACAATCAAATTAGAATAGCAGGAAAACACACATTCCCTTCTTATGTAATAGATTCTTGCAAACAACAACTTAACAACTCATTAATTATCTAAACAAATACGTTATTATTTTTCTATTGGGTTAAATATTGACATTTGATGTTAAATAGAATTTATTATACAGCCATTGGCGCTGTTTTTATGGACTGTTTTTGCCTTTTTTTTGTCTGAGATGGTCTTTGTACTTTACGCTGAGTCCTCAAAACGTCGTCCCAAGGCTATAAATACACAGCTTTGTCCAATGAACAAATTACAACCAACTTAAAAGAAGTTGCATAATTTAAAAAGTAAAAAAAGATATTTAAAAACAAATCAACTGTACATTAATTAGCCCTTACAAAAATGAAATAATTTGACATATCAAATATTTGTATTCATACGTACATGAAGTTAAGAAAACATATGGGATATCAATTTTAGATAAAAAAGTACGAAACCCTATAACCTGAGTGCTTTCGAAAGGTAAACCTTTCTTTAGCAGGGTTAAACATATATAAATTCATGTATTGAAACTTTTGAAGTGTTTCACACTCAATAAGGTAACATACAAAAATTATAATATGTTATGTTTAACGCTATTTTTTTCGTCAAATGACCCAGTCAACAGTGACCAACGTTAAAGTACAACTCAAATAAATGCTATACTGTACTTTACTGATGGAAACCCATAACGAACCAGTTAAAAGTAAAGTGTTTTGAAATGTTCTCTACCTTATTTTTAGAAATAGTGGGATGAAATCTGAAAGCGTGTCCTTTGGTTGTGTTTGTTTAATGTAATTATTTATAGAAGATTTTATTTATCTGTCAGGCTGGTTCGTGAGGTTCTTATGTCCAAGGCACTTCTCTCTTCCTATAAGCCATATAGG
>NW_013665872.1:130158-135784 GCF_000517525.1 Limulus polyphemus | reverse complement strand
AGCATTTGTTCGTCAAAACACACATACACACCTGTTTTGTATAAAAGGGTATGTTTTTGCTATAATCTTTTTCGAAATAGCTCAACGCTTTGTTCAAACAATTTTTCTGTACTTGGTGTAGTGTCATGCGTCATCACTTGCCAAAAGTTATAGGACGTCAAATTGTTCGAACAGTAGGTTACCCCCAGTGTACTGCATCCAGAGTCCTGAAACGTTATCGGACTACAGGTAGACGCCGAAAAACTACTGCTCGAGATAACTGTGGTTTGATCAGGTTAACACGTCAAGGCCGAAAGGAGTCTTACAACACCTTTCGACAGGAATGGCATGAACACATTTATTCCAGAGTATCCAGAAGAACAGTGAACAGGAGACTGACCAAACAATATTATTTTGCAAGAAGGGCTATCTGCAAACCGATAGTAACCAGAATTCACTGCCTTCATCGTGTTACTTGGGCAAGACAGCATGCCAACTTACAGTTAAGACACTGGCGACATGTCAAAACAGATGTTTTTACCACATAGAACGATTGGGCAACTATTCATCATGGTGTAAAACTGCTCTTCATATCCTCCAGGGAAACGTCAATGGCGCCTCCTACTGGCATCACATAGAGACGATATTTCTACCAGAAGCTAGGGCAAAGTTTGGCTGTAGCTTTGTGTTCCAGGATGGCAATGCCCACAGTACGCGTATTGTACAGGATTATCTCTACCAGGAGGATGTTACAAGATTACCATGGCCAGTAAAGTCTCCAGATTGTAATCCCATTGAGAACTGTTGGGCAGAACTTAGCCGGAAATTTTCCAACGACATCTAAACTAGCTACTGTAGCTGAGTTACAGCGCCTTCTATTGAAATCACGGTGGAATACATCAATAACCTCATCGATAGCATGCCACGTCGCCTTGCGGAGGTTATTAGAGTCCGAGAAGGATTAACCAAGTACTGAATGTTTAATATGAACTGATATAATGTTACAGACGCTATTTATAATCATTTGATGTTATATTTTGTCATTATCTATGTTTTGGTAAGGTTTTGTTGTGATACGTGAAATGTTGAATTACATATCTTTCCACAGGTGTCTAATAAAATTGTTTGCTGTTTTAATATATCGTTCATGATGTCCATAGAACCTGTCTTATTATACAAATTACATATGTAGATGTTTTATATAATATGCATTTCTCATTTGACAGCGCTAAGTATATTTGCATTTCATCTTAATAATAATGATCTTATTTGTTACAAAATATGCAAACATTTTAGCCAAGACTGTACGTGTTTAAAAATATGTTCGCCATCATTCGTTTTACAATGAATCTAAATACATTAAAACTTAAAGGAAACCGTATCAACTGATGAAAGTTTGTGTAGTTTGACTATATCATAATTACCTCACAAGTAATGCAACTTTTGTCAAAAATTTGAATAATTCAGAGAAATTAACATCATAAATTATATTACGTCTTCTACGCAGAGACTATATGAATGTTATGTTTTAAGGTATATAGCATTAAGCTGGATAAAATAGAGATCAGAAGATAACAAGCGTCTTTTTATTAACAAGTACGATGTGCTGAGTTTCTCAGGAGGTTTTAAAAATACACTGTCTACCTACACCACAAGTCAAGTTGTCCTCCATAAGTTATCAGGAGTGAGGCGAGTAGGGTTAGTCAGCGAAAACAAAAACATTACATGAAGCTATAATCGGCTTACAGTTTCAGATTCATTATCCTTATTAATATGATGAGATACTATAAACTCACTCGTATTCTACCGTGTATGGATTCATTAGCCTTATTACTTCTCACTTTAGCCCTAACTTTAGCTTTCCATAGAATATTCTTGTGGACACTCTCTAATGTTATTTAATTTCCTTGATAAGAAATTGCTGTAAAATTGTACACGGTTCACTGAATTCCGCTGTGATAATTTCAAGTGCATGAAATATCAGGAAAGAAAAACTAGGTGCGTTGTTTTCCGTATTCTATCAGGAACACTTTTAGTTAGAAACTCAGTTTAACTTTCATCATTACTAGTGCAGACCGAATGATAAAACTTGAACTCATTTACATCGGTACGACTATCTCAAAGTACCACTTCTTATATGAATTTTTACCAACTGAAGATTTTTCTCAGTGGGTCTCACCTAAGTAACTTGAAAGAAAGTTTGTTACTTTCAAGACAAATACACATTGTATCACATCTTCATTCTCCGATACATATGTGTTTAGGTCCCATGTTTACATCTGGCCAAAAAATACGCTAACTCAAACCATAAATGTGTATAAATGTATATACTAGTTCATTCTGCTTTATCAACAAAATTGAAAAATTGCACGGTTAATACAATCGTAAGAGTGATTTTCTTAAGTATACTGCACCTTGAAATAGTATTTTATACTAGTCGTATTATACAAGGTTTTCTGGAATGCACAAATTTATTAATATTATGTATTACTGGTTGGTTAAATCTGGTGGTTTCACACAACAAGTAATGCATTTTATTTCCTTGATTGAGAGGAAAATATCTATATAACAATGCTCAATTGTACCTAAGTGTACATAAAAAAAGACATAGAGGGAGTAGAAAACGATATATGAGGAAAAAATATAGTTTAGTATTCAAGTACAAAAAAAGAGGACAGAGAAGTATTGACAAATTTTAAATAAAAATATATCAAAATTGTAAAGGGAACACAAATGTAAAAGCTGATACACAATCATTTTCTTGAATTTTATACTAATTTTACTGTAAAAAAATAATACTAATAATCTGTAAAGCTACGGGGAAAGTAGCGGCGCACATTTGTAGAAACATTATTAATTGATGTGTAGAGTAAAACGAAGTTTCACAGTAAAAAGGATAACAATACTCAAGATAAACAACATTGTTTATCATAATTTTAAACGTATTTTAATGAAAAATATTACAAGGAACTTTATTTTAAAAAATGAATATTTGCAGAATTTCTCTACAATTACGGAAAATCTTATTATTGCATATACAACAATATTATTAAATTAATGTGTTTCATATTGTAAATTGCAAGTGAAATGTAACATAAAAAATATTTTACAAACTGTGTTAGATGAAGAGCGATCCGTTTCCACCATGTGTTATTAAAACCGAAACTCTTCCTAAAAGTATGACTTCACATCACAGCAACATATATTTGGAACTGAAAATCGCACGTAATTTGTGTTGCTAGAAACAAAAAATACGTGTTTATATCACTGTAACAATCAGTTGTGTTATAGTTCACACAGATCTTTGTTTGGGGAGCAATTTGTGTTTTTGTGAAATAGCATAATGCTTGTGTTAATTGATAACACAAACTTTTAAGTAGAGACTACTGCGCTCTCTTCTCTAGGTGTGCCCTATTTTAGAGTCGTGGAACGACGACTAGTTGGGAGTATTTTCTCTGTAGAAATATTTTTCTTTCGTCTAGAGCTGCTCACACTACAAGCGAGTGATGCACCAAGTGAGCACGAGCTTGATAGTTAACCCACCAGCACTTGCTAGAAAGGCAGTTTTTAACAACTGAGACTACCATGCACAACATTAATCTCTTCTCAACTACCATCCCCTCTCCGTCACTCCCATAATCTTTTACATTTCATACAATACAGTCACAGCAACCGTTTATCTATCTGCCTCTGGAACCCTCGTCCATCATCACTTCAAAGTTTGGAGAAGGGGCTTCAGTTTTTCACAAAATGTGCAATTAATAGTCAACATTCCAATACATAGCAGCTTTGAACTAAACAAAATTGTGTCAAGCTTTCTTGGAGATTAGATATGGTTTACATTTCAAAGACCTTCCAGAATACCCCTAGTTACGAAGATTACCCTGCACAGACATCACATGTGGTACCTCTTCACATAAAACTACGTTAAACTCAATAAAGTTGTTGTGAATGTGTTGCAACGGTTATTTCGGTCAGTTAAACATTTCTTGTCCTCTATTAGTCAATCTGAACGTTTATAGATGTTGTAGCATCCCGTTCATGTTGTGAAATACATTAAGCTTGACCAAGTGTAACGACGTTTTTGCGTACTTATCCTCTACACCTCCAGTAGCTTTTAGTGTTTACCTTCTCGAATTCATGTTATTTAGAAGCTTTGGCATCTTGCATAAAGTTCCACACTACTAATCCGCCTTTCTCATATGCTTCTGTATTTATAATGACTGACCTCCATTGCAAAGAATTCCGTGTAAGTTATATCATATGCCCAAGGATACTTTTTACAGGACAGTCTATACACCCTCTGCTGTCTTGAGTCAAACTTAAGATGCAATTATAACTTAAACAATTATGCTAGTTCATATAAAAAAAGGTTTGTAAAACTACTTCAAGATGCACGATGTATTAATAGGCTATGAATGACAAATTATGAGGCGAGAACTATCTACTTCTCGTTACACAAAAATAAATATAAGTCTGTAGTAAAAGGTGGAACAAAGGACCCGTGGAACATCAGTTGGCTAAATGACTATATTTGTTAATGACTTGAATATCCAGTTATACTTGTAGCTGTGTGCGAACGATGTGAGACGCCGCTCTTTTGTGAGGCGTATCTATGAAATAACTTATTATTTGATTTTTCAAAAAAGTGTTTCCGGCCCAACTATTTACGCAATACGGTCGTCAGTATTTATACATACATGTAGGCCTACACATCTCAGCCCCTACTTTGAAATTCACTTCGCCACCTAATCACATTTAAACTTACTGGATACTTTAATTACATGATAGTAACTACCATATATATATATATATATTCTTCTTCAACAATTAGTTTCTACTCAACCTAATCTGGGTAGAAATCGTGAGGTTATATTGGGATTACCGCCAAAAACCACTGTTATCACGGAAATAACTCATCTGACTTTATCCTCTGACTGTTTTACATTAAAAGTCGTATTAATTGTATGGCCTGGCATGACCAGGTGGTTAGGGCGCTCGAATCGCAATCTGCGGGTCGAGGGGGCGTTATAATGTGACTGTCAATCCCGTTATTCGTTGGTAAAAGCGTAGCCTAAGAGTTGGTTGTGGGTGGTGATGACAAGCTGCCTTCCGTCTAGTCTTACACTGCTAAATTAGGGACGGCTAGCGCAGATAACCCTCGTGTAGCTTTGCACGAACTTCCAAACAAACCATATTAATTTTGTCACATTTTCAACTCTACTGACAAAATATTTTCAACTGAAGCTCAGTAGCTAACTTAACCCTATATTTGTATGATTATACGGTTTTAATTTCAATTCACTGTTTTAACAATTAATGTGTTAGAAATATTATCACATTTATTTCTTTTAATCCATAGGTCGTAACTGACTTAACTTGGAATAAAGTATAAAGTCACGCTTTTTGAATACGCTTACAATTTGTTATAATATTCTCCTAAATCTTGATTTATTACATCAGAAATGCTCGGATTTCAGCCTATTCTTTACTTAGCAACTACTACTTTAGAAAATCATGTAAAACCAAAAACTATTTGGGTAATAACATGTTTGATAATATAAATCACAGCAGCTTGCGTCAGGTATATATAAATCACGGTAATTGCTTCAGGTATATATATATATATATATATATATATAATAAT
>NW_013665872.1:102255-129158 GCF_000517525.1 Limulus polyphemus | reverse complement strand
AAGTATATATATATATATATATATATATAAATCACGGCAGCTTGCCTCAGGTATATATAAATCACAGTAACTCACTTCAAATATATATATATATAAATCAGAGTAACTTGCTTCAAGTATATATATATATATATAAATCACAGTAACTTGCTTCAGGTATATGTAAATCACAGTAGCTTCCGTCAGGTATATGTACATATATAAATCACAATAAATCGCTTATATATATAAATCACAGTAACTCACTTCAAGTATATATATATATATATAAATCACAGCAGCTTGCGTCAGGTATATATATAAATCACAGTAAATCGCTTCAGGTATATATATATATAAATCACAGTAACTTGCTTCAGGTATACATATAAATCACAGTAAATCGCTTCAGGTATATATATATATATGTATATAATCACAGTAGCTTCCATCAGGTATATCTATATATATATATAATCATAGTAAATCGCTCCAGGTATATATATATATATATATATATATAAATCATAGTAAATCACAGTAATCACTCCAGGTATATATATATACACACACATATAATCACAGTAACTTCCGTCAGGTATATATTTTACAACCATCCCAATTGGAGTTACATTTTTAATAAATCATTATTCCAATGCTAGACTTCATTACAGCTATTTAGTTTGAAAACCAAGATAATTTCACTAACTTTGATGGTTTATTTTCAATACTCCTCTTTAAAACAATCAATTTTGTGTGTAAAATAATATATATATATATATACAGGTAAATAACTAGTTCCATAGAACGATAAAGCGGCAAACACTTATGGAGGTATCAAATAGATTCTCTTTAATTTTTGATTCAGTATTCCTTCTCCGCCATGTCATATTTTAAACTCATGACTACGAAACATTATATTTCTGAAGGAGTGACCAATTTGCGAGAGTATTCAAAATTTTGTCTTTTATCTTACAGAAGAGTTTCAAAGGACTTGTTTGTTTGTTGTTAAAATTTTGCGCAGAGCTATTCAAGGGCTACCTGCTCTAGCCGTCCATAATTTTGAAATGATCAACTAAAAGAAAAGCAGCAAGTCAACATCAACCACCGCCAATTCTTGGGATACTCTAGTCAGAACGAATAGTTGAAATTGACCGTCACTTTTATAATTCACCCATGGCCCCAAAGTGTTTTAATGTAACGCGAACCATGGAACCTTTGGTCCACAATCCGGCACGCTAACCACTGGGCCTACTGCAAAGAATTAAAGATTTATTCTCATTATTAACAGAAATACGACTTGGAAATTTAACGTTAATAAAAATAATTAAAACAATATTGTATTTCTCACATATCTTATTGCTCCCGGGTGACTCAATACTAAGTCTGAGGGCTTATAACATTAAAAATCGGGTTTCGATACTTGCTGTGGTTTAATGCTTAAAGCAAACAAATGTGTTCCTTAGTTTCAATTCTGCAAACACTTTTAACAAATATATCTAAATCTTATGTCATAGAGATAAGGAATATAATTAGAATTACCGGACTACATCAGTCGTATGTAACATTAATAATAGAAATATACATTAATTCGACTGTGATACACCACAATATACTAAACTTAGCAAATTTAATTATAAATTATGATGTGTGTGTTTATTAGCAATTATTATTTTGGATATTTATTTTTTACCTTTTTCGATTAACGCAAAAAATTATTTATGCTGTTTGAGTTCGTAACTTTGCTCTTAAAAATCAAAGGAAAATTGTTTTCGCAAATTATCATAAGCATGGTTGATATAACTTCTATTTGCGCCGAATTTATTAACTTCTATCGAACCGCCAGCTTACTTTTGTTACAACGGATTTAAAATGAGAAGAACAATACAGAAGGAAGTACTACCACGTTTCTTATCATACAGAAACTGGTGTCTAAAAGATGCACCTGTGATAAGAAAAGTTTCGAAACCTGAAAAAGGAATTATTCTCGTTTAAACAAAAATGAACATTCACGAAAATCTTGTATTTGTTTTCCAGAAACTTTGCAGGAAAAACGTCTTTTGTTAAATCAAGCGCAATTTTGAAAAATCCAGCTTTGGAAATGTTACCGAATCGCCCAACAATGCTGACTTTTGCAAAATACATTTCTTCAATAACTTAAGAAAAGAAACCAAATGTTCTTACTTGCGCATGTACAAAAGATATTTTCTATTTCTTTTAGAAACAGATAGAACATGAGGAATGCTACTGATAATACACGAACAGAAGGTACAGTAAAAGAAGAGAAAATTAACTGAACTATCAAGACTCTTATTCATAAGTTGTCAAGTCTTTCTTAGCACCCAAGATTAAAGTATAAATAAAGAGTTCATTTGTGTAGACCATTATTAACTTAAAGTTTCTTATCATAACATAAAAGTAGTGTAACTGAGTTGGGTGTTGTATGATTCGTCTAACAGCAAACTTACAATCATCTTATTACCTGTTGACTTTCCCAGGCCCTGATTCTGAAATGTTGTAGAATATTTCAAGTCTACTTATGAATATTTTCTGAATAGAATCAAGCAACTGAGCAAAAACTTTCAATAACAAGTTTGCACTTAAGTACAGACTTATCAAAGACAATAGATATCAAGATATATAACGTAAATTACTATGCATTGATTTAAAACACAGTTGAGCTGAAATTAAATCTACAATCTGCGGGTCACGGGTTCGAATCCCCGACCCACCAAACATGAACACCCTTTCAGCCGTGTGGGCGTTATAATATGACGGTCAATCCCACTATTCGTTGTTAAAAGAGTAGCCCAAGAGTTGGTGAGTGGTGATGACTAGCTGCTTTCCCTCTAGTCTTGCACTGCTAAATTAGGGACGGCTAGCGCAGATGGCCCTCGTGTAGCTTTGTGCGAAATTCAAGACAAACCAAATCTTTGCGCGAAATTCAACAAACAAACCTTAAACATATTTCGCGCTGCTAGAAACTAGTAAAAAGTGGCGGACTTACACCATATTTTTAAAACAGTAGAACCTCAGATACATTCGTCTGAGCACTTCATATATCAGTAGTTTGTTTGTTGTTGCTGTTGTTTTTTGTTGTTGTTGTTAGTGAACTTTGTTTATATGAGAAAAGAAGCAAGTTTCCCTCATAAACACTTTTCTTGAACTATTGACTCTAACTTCTTGATATTAGAAATTTTCTGCTTACATAACAGGTGCTTCTTTAGGTTCTGCGTTATATGGTATACTGATGTGACCTTTTGTTTTAATTAATAATAATGTTAATAACAATGGCGATTATTTTCCCAAGTTGTGAAAGGCAGATCATGCCCTCGTTGATGTTACTATTCTTCAAATAGCTACAAGAATGTATGCTACTTGTGATGAATAACTGATGACTCAAACACCTCACATAAAGTACGTTTCGCTAATCAGCGAAGTCCAATCATAGCCAAATCTATGACATATGGCAAGCTAAGAATAGATTTTTCTTACTATAAAATAATATGTTGTTTTTTTTACTATAATGTATAATTTTGGTGATAGGTCAGGTTACAACTTGTAGCAACTAATATCAAATTAACTTTAACTTTTCGATCCCAAAAGTAATTCATTTCCAGATTAGCAACGATTGTTTATTAAGAGTTTGTGTACAGATTTTACATACATGTACAACGACAGTTATTGATCGGTTTTGTAGATGATTTCAAAACAACAGTTCTCTTGGCAATATGTTCCCTGGTGGTCAGCAGTAAACTTACGGACTTACAACGCTATAATTCTGGGTTCTGTTCCCTGTGATGGACAGAATGCCCATGGTCGATTGTGTAGCCGTGCAGTGAAAATTAACAACTCAGCAATATAAACATTTATGAAAATATATTAATGCAAAACGGCTTTCATTCAAATTTTTACCACCCTCAGTTACGAGTGGATTGCCAACGTATTTTTAATCGATAAAGGGATGGGGGTGGGGGGAATTATTCAAAACAACTTACTTAATGTGCAGACGTAAACAGATTAATGTGTTTCCGCTCCTAACAGGAGCGTGCAGTATACCTGTATTTGAAAAGGCTTTACTGGCAGCTTGTAGGTTGATAGATCACCACTGAAATAACTCGCTATAGCCGATTCAGCTTAAAGTGATGGAAAAGCGCACTTGGAGAAGCCTTATTTGGTAGGCCTAAAAACCCGTTATAGTTAAGAAAGAAATGGGGCGCGGTTTCTTGAGGAAGGAACAGTTTGCCAAATAATCAATCACATCCATATCTCTGTTGTAGTTGTTGTTGTTCCTTTTTTTTTCATAAGTTTAGTTTTCTTTAATTCACACCTACAGTGGGAAAGCTTCTAGATCTAAACAGCACCATCTGGTGAAAGACAGCGAGATTAAGCAATGTTTGATTCATTGCTGTTACTAAGCGCCATGAATGCATGCATTTAACATAAATCTCTCTATTTCACATCCTGCAACGAATCTTGTTAAGATAAAAACGAACAAAATCCAATGATAAAAAAACTAAAACCTAACCTATCATAACAATGTGCTTTCGCATGTTATTGCTCAGTGTATGAAAGCTCTTACAGCGATTACATACATTTTTGAAACATTTATTGCAACGTAAAAGACTAAATTCCCAACCTGTTCATGAAAAAGATGTTTGTTCATATACAAAAGTCGTGTTTCATTACCAAATAACTAGTCACGATTCTTTCAAAGCCAAACTTTATTCATTTATTCTTCTATATCGTTCTTCCTAGTTCAAGATCTTTAAAAACAATTAATAATGTTAATTTAATCAAACTAAGTTTTTGGTGCCTGTTTATTTGCCTTATAAATAACGTCTTCTCTACTTTTTTAGAGCAGTTGTTTCTGCTGTTTTGTTTTAATAAATGTGTTAACTATACATTCAACTTCGAAGAAAAGTGTATATTATCTTTAAAAAAGGAAAAAAAGTATAAACTAAAGTAGACTATAATTTTAATTGCAATTTGTTTTTCAGAAACAACTAAAGACATATTTTTTTTAGATTACTAGAAACGTTTTGTGTTTTTTCTGCTATATTTGGCTTTTAACATTCTTCGTTCTATCTCCCAAACTTGCAATATAAAAATATACGTAGATAGACATAGAAATAAAGGATATTTTTTGCTTTCATATTATCACAAATCTTGACATATTTGACCAAGAGGCTAGAGTGCTTGAAACGCAAACTTCGAGTGACGGGATCGAAATCCGACGCCGACTACGTTCGTCATTTTAGCTATGGGGACTTTATAATTGAAAATAACTAATCTCGCTATTCGCTGGTAAAAGACTAGCCCAAAATTAGTGGTTGGTTTTGCCGGCCAGTTGCCTTCTCGTGGTCGGTAGTTCAGAATTAGAAACAGCGGCAGATAACATTAGTAGATTTCTTATAAGCTAAAATGATTTTAACATCTCGTCAAGAAAATAACGTACCCTTTTTATTTCAACATATATATTGAAATATAAAAAAGGCGCTAAATTATCTACAAATGTAAAACAAAACAACTTTAGCTAACCTACAAATGTAAAACAAAACAACTCTAGCTAACCTACAAATGTAAAACAAAACAACACTGGCTAACCTACAAATATCAAACAAAACAACTCTAGGTTACCTACAAATGTAAAACACAACAACTCTAGCTAACCTACAAATGTAAAACAAAACAACTCTAGCTAAACTACAAATGTAAAACAAAACAACACTGGCTAACCTACAAATATAAAACAAAACAACTCTAGGTTACCTACAAATGTAAAACAAAACAACTCTAGCTAACCTACAAATGTAGACCAAAACAACTCTAGCTAACCTACAAATGTAAAACAAAACAACTCTAGCTAAACTACAAATGTAAAACAAAACAACACTGGCTAACCTACAAATATAAAACAAAACAACTCTAGGTTACCTACAAATGTAAAACAAAACAACTCTAGCTAACCTACAAATGTAAAATAAAACAACTCTAGCTAACCTACAAATGTAATAATCGTATCAAATACATGTTGCCTGCAGATAAAAGTTTAGTAAACTTCAACTGATTCACATCTTAATATGCTTATGCACATCCAGATACATCCTTACACAATCATAAGATTTAGTTGAACGAGTGGATGTAGTTATGTATATATAGAAGAGTTGATAAGAGAAAGTAAGAGGACAAATTAAGTGCTTGTTATTATGAAAGTTTGTAGTGTAAACTAGTGAGCTCTATTCACGACCTATATTACTCCAGAAAACATAATTCGTTTTTCTGGAGTAATAGATGAACATAATTAGTTTTTCTGGAGTAATAGATGAACATAATTAGTTTTTCTGGAGTAATAGATGAACATAATTAGTTTTTCTGGAGTAATAGATGAACATAATTAGTTTTTTGGAGTAATAGATGAACATAATTAGTTTTTCTGGAGTATTAGACGAACATAATTAGTTTTTCTGGAGTAATAGATGAACATAATTAGTTATTCTGGGGGTAATAGATGAACATAATTAGTTTTTCTGGAGTTTTATTTATCTTTTTTAAGTACTTTTTGTTTTAATTGACATGAAAACACGTCACAAATTATAGCAAACACTGACAAAAACGTGGTAATCGACAACATTAGGAAATGAAAAGGAAATTAATGACACCCATTAAAAGTCATCATAGCAAACAATGCATTTCCATATTAATAACACTTGTTTGTGGGTTTTATAAATTCAGCATTGTTAACATCAGAGATAATCCATTGTTCAAGAAAAACAACGTTATATTATACTGCAAATCAAAATGTAAATATGTCATCGTTATATGAAGCTAAAACTGTCACACAAGATGTAAGCTACTTTTCTCAATTTGTTTCATTTACATTTGTGTTTATAATCACGTCGTGTAGACCACATATGCTAACTGCGTGTCTCGGAAAATCAAAAATTGATGGCTAATTTTCAAAACCACGTAGTTGGCGTCACATGCATGTTATTGTAAATATGTCTATAGTATAAGTTCTTGCAGTGTTTAATCTCCACATTTACCAATGCCATCTATATAGCACCATATACTTCCTACGCCTCAGAGGACACAATACTAACAATTCACACAAAAATATAGCGTCAATTTAGTGTGAACTGTGATGAGGAACAAATGACAATGTACTTTCTGAGATTTTGAAAGTCAAACTTTAGTGAATTATTTCAACTTATAGTCCTCGTTGGTAAATACTTCATTAAAGGTAATATTTCATCAGAAATTAGGTTAAAAGCATAACTTACACTGGATCGAAAGAAAACTCTGTACTTCCGAACATAGATTAATCATCCATAAGGAAATTAGTAATCCATTACCCATTTCACTCTGAGGAAGAAGGATCTACCTTCCGAAAACGCTTGGATTATCACGTCTGTTATTTAGAGATGCACCTAATTGTTGATCCTAAATGATTTCCTATTACCATGATTGATTTTCAATACAGTTCTTTCTGTTTAAACACTAAAAACTGGTTTAATAAATGATAGACATTTTTTTTATGTCAATGATGTTGTTGTTGTTTTCTTAGTGCAAAGTTATACGATGGACTGACTGGACTCGGTCCACCACGGGTAATCGAACCCTCTATTTGAAAATTGTAAGTCTGTGAGTTTACCACTGACACACGGAAGGACAATACACAATGTGTTCTGTTCACCGTGGAGAATCGAATCCTCTATTTGAACATTGTAAGTCTGTATATTTACCACTGACACACAGAAGGGCAATACACAATGTATATCTGTGTTCTGTCATCCCGGGGAATCGAACCCTCTATTTGAACATTGTAAGTCTGTATATTTATCACTGACACACGGGAAGACAATACACAATGTGTATCTGTGTTCAGTGCATCACAGGTAATCGAACCCTCTATTTGAACATTGTAAGTCTGTATATTTACCACTGACACACGGGAAGACAATACACAATGTACATCTGTGTTCTGTCCACTGTGGAGAATCGAACCCTCTATTTGAACATTGTAAGTCTGTATATTTACCACTGACACACGGGAGGACAATACACAATGTATATCTGTGTTCTGTCCATCGCGGGGAATCGAACTATAAACGAAGTAAAAAATATATAAATTATTATCGCAACCCTATTCATCTTTAGATTTTTATTAAATCGTTGTGTTTAAACCTGTGGCGTCCAGTGGGTTAAGTGTACAAATATATTATTATCTTTCTGTGTTATAATCTGGATACTCGTGGAACGTTGCAGTAACACTTCTTATAACTGAAACATTATATATACATGTGATGTGTTTGGTTTGAAAAGCGAATTACGTTTGTGTGTTTCTATAGCTTGGTTACGAAGTACTTACACATTGTTGCTCTTTCTTCATATTTTAGAAACTTTGTTTTATTATTGGTATTATTATGTGATTATTGGCCTAACGTTTTGTAAACTTTGCCTATTTATATCACATAGTATTTAGTAATTGTTGTACTATCTTATGACTTTTTCCCGCTAAATTGTTCACTTAACCATTCAATTCTCAGTGGTTCCAAGTAGACATATAGTAAACTATTACTAGTTCGTATAACTATACGAGAATAAATTTATATTACTTATTACTAAGGAAAATAGGTGAATTTTGTCTTTGTTTTGTATGTAGTTAAGCACAAAGCTACACAATGGGCTATCTGTGCTGTGCCCACCACGAGTGTCGAAACCTGGATTTTAGCGTTATAGGTCCACAGCCATACAGCTGAGCCACTGGACGGGATAACTTTTGTATTTGTTTTTGTTTGTTTGTTTTTAATTATGCACAAAGCTACGCAAGGGCTATCTGTGCTCTGCCCACCACGGGTATCGAAACTCAGTTTCTAGCGTTGTAAGTCCGCATACATACCGCTGTGCCACTGGGGGGCGGATAACTTTTGTAAGACAATTTGTATGTGAGAAGTAATCAATTCACTCACTAGGTGGTAGCACAAAGAACAAATGTTTCGCAACCGTTTCGTTTTAACATGTCATCTTCAGTGTATGTCTTGAGTGTAAATATCTGGATAATGTTTTAGAGAAAAAAATAATATCCTCAGGTTCTATTTGGAGTAAATAGGTCTCAATGGTAAAATAGTACACTTGTAATTCTTCACAGCAGGGATAATGTTTTCTAAGGCTCTTGGAAGAGACTTGTTTGTTTTAGGGCAAAACCACATTGAGTTATCTGCTCTGTTCACCGCTGTGAATCAAACCTCGGATTTTAACGTTGTAAGTCCGTAAACGTACGCTGACCCACCAAATGTCTCTGTAAAAATATAAAAAACAGACAAAAATTAATTTCAAATAAAAATATTATGAACTGCGATGTTGCACGTGACGAGACAAGAAGAGTTAGACTCACAACACACAAGATACATAGCATTAACGCCTCCGATTCGAAATTCTCACTCTGAAGCAAAGGGGTATAGGTGTGGTAATCATTATGGCTCGGGATGGTACCTAAGACACTCGTATACAAGAAGAGGGCTCTGCCAACTGTGCTAAAGTAAACCTACTAGCAATTGCTAGAAATACATTTCTTTAGAAGCTCAAACTACCACATCTTCCCCTCTCATAAACAAGGTCTATAGTTGAATCTTATCTCAGGGCTGTGGTACGACCATTAGTTCATATTTTTTGTCTCCCGTGAGCAGGATTGAACCTGTGACCAACCGAATTAAAGAGTTAACTCACTATCACTTACTAGTAAGGCATTTGTCAATAACACAAGCTAAAACATAGATTAGAAGATTTTATGGGGATTTTGTAAACATTGTGTTGATATTGCAGAATGAATGTTCCTAGCATTGACTTTGCTCTTCTGTAAGTGACACGAGACATCACAGGATCCATCCTTTTGAAAGGGAAAAATAACAGAACTGACTTGAAATGGTAAAAAACAACTGAGTAATCCACAAACTACCAAAAAATACTTCCACCGGTATTTCCTGAAGATTGCCATTAAACACAGTATATTGCGAAGAAACATTTAGGCTGAATAAAGTTTCAAGATATGTCCTGAGGAGATACAATGATATCTTGATCAAGATGAGTTTGGTGCAGTTGTCAAGGTGCAAAAGTATTAGTTCAAAGAACTGAGGTTTCCCGCTGTTGCAGTGAGCTGAAATTGATTCGATTATATGAGTAAGTTTATTCACTACAAGAGCAACACTTAAGTTGCCATCAACCGCGACAATCCTAACAACGATCAGTGCTTTAATTTCTGACATCATCTGATATTCTTGCGTGGTACTTGCATCCAGATTGAACCAGGAGTAAATATGAACATGAATGAGCAGATGATCTCTTTCAAGAGCCAGATTTTAATTTACTATTTCGGTAACTTTGTCAACTAGTCCTATGAAACTCTTCCTCAAGATATCAATACAATTAGAATGTTCAACATAAATGGCACCTTATATAGACGGCGGCTAAATGATCATCTGAGAGAGACTCTAGGGCTCAGGTATAGCTAACCAGCTCAGAGAACCCTTAGGGCCCGGGTATAGCTAGCCAGCTCAGAAAACCCCTAGGACTTGGATATAGCTAGCCAGCTCAGAAAACCCCTAGGACTTGGATATAGCTAGCCAGCTCAGCGAACCCCTAGGGCTCGGGCATAGCTAGCCAGCTCAGAAATCCCCTATGGCTCAGGTATAGCTAACCAGCTCAGCGAACCCCTATGGCTCGGGTATAGCTAGCCAGCTCAGAAATCCCCTATGGCTCAGGTATAGCTAACCAGCACAGCGAACCCCTAGGGCTCGGGTATAGTTAGCCGTGCTATTTTGAACAACTAGCCATACATTAGATCCACCATCACAAAGGCTTTGTCCAGCCTGTTGAAACAAATAATGAGGTGGACTGTTACTTTTATAATGCCCTCATAGCTAACAGTGCAGACCAAATTCAGTTACATCATGTCTTTAACCTTGAACCCCCTCAATTCTCAACCCATGTCTCAAGGTATACTTTATTTTGACAACGGATTTGTTTTAATAAAGTAGTAGCTTCAACTCAAGTCGGCATTTCGACTATCGGAACAATTCAGTTTAATCGCCTGACAAGCTGCTCACTCAATACAGGAAAAAGAGCTAGAGAGCAACATCCAACTACTTTGTGAATTCTAGTTTTGTGACTTTTATAGATGTACAACTATACCGTAGAACGGACAATAAGCAGAACAAGTACACGGAAACCTCGTACCCATCAATAGTCGATAAATACACGAGGGATGTGCTGATGACTTTATGTACAAGAGAACACTAAATCTGCACTTGGTACAGGTGCACACTGTTCTAGGCCCAGAATCTTACGATAACGATGGTTGGATCCTCTATCGTCGGTACTGTAAGTAAAAGTAGTATGGATCAATTTAGTCTCAACGAGAATTCGGAGCCACGAATTAAGTTTCTCAGAATCTAATTCGCTAGCGTGGACATTCATTTCTATCCTGTCCACTCAGGCTTCTCCACTCCTAAGCCCAATCCTCTCGCATTCAGATAATATTAATGTCAAACATCGCCGATTGTCTTCCATCTAAATGTGTAACCACAGCAAGTAGATGACGTAGACCACTTCACCAAACGAGAAATATGTAGGAGGAGGCACAGTAGATACATGATTTAAACAACTTCACCAACCAGTAAATATGTAGTGGAGCCACAGCAGATAAATGATTAAGCCCACCGAACCAAACAATAAATATATAGGTGGAGCCACAGCAGATAGATGATCAAGCACACCGTACCAAACAATAAATATGCTAGGTGGAGCCACAGCAGATAGATGACTTAGCCCACTTCACCAAACAATAAATATGTAGGTGGAGCCACAGCAGATAGATGACTTAGCCCACTTCACCAAACAATAAATATGTAGGTGGAGCCACAGCAGATAGATGACTTAGCCCACTTCACCAAACAATAAATATGTAGGTGGAGCCACAGCAGATAGATGACTTAGCCCACCATACCAAAAAAGAAGTATATGTTCTTTGATAGATTGTTTAGGCAGAGTATTCATGTGAAACTTTATAGAATGGACGGCAACTGCCTGTTGTAGAGACATAAGTGTAAAGGACGACGTTTCGAAAGTCTTCCGCCTTTCGTCAAGAAGTATGTGATGAAGAGAAATTGGACTACCTCAGTTTGTTATGAAATTTCACTGTCAGATCTTTCACAACTACACAAGGATATAATGTATTGAAGGTAATTGTCAGCTGTGTTTAACTAAAGAAAGCAAACCTGATAGCTTCCTGTTAAAATATACTAATCTTATCATATAAAATACATCGAAATACGCAGTTTCGGTTTACCTTTTGAAAATAAATTTAAATAATGCAAAGAAACGATCTTCGTTTATAACATCGCGAAACTTTACAATTAGAGTCCCTTAACCAGAAATGAAAATAAATGAAATGATTAATACTTTTTTAAACTTCTAATCCTATGATCCCATCACATCTATTAAACTGTGGATGGAATGACTGAATATTCCTGAAGCATGTATTTTTCAAATTGAGAATCTTCCAATTCACAGCTGGTCCAGCGTTTAACTATTATTAGTTAATAAAGGTTTGATATTTCTTCTTTGATCGTTTCTCAACCAAAAGCTGTACATATATTACGAAGAAAGAAGGCTCAGCATCTCTGAATATATATAAAAATACTCTCATCTACTTTTATTTCTAGTTTTTATTTCAGAAATATGTATATATATATATATATATATATAAATATAAGCTCAAAAGGAGGTCAGTATATTTTTATACACATCAGAAAAACTTAAGTAGCATTTTCACTTACTGATACTCCCAGACTTACTAACATCAAGGATAATAATAAATCGTTTTAATATCGACTTCAGCGGTCCACAAGAATTTTCGGTTGCCTACAAATACTATGAAACCTTTCTTAGCCTTATTTGAAGAGGATAAAAGTACAGTTTATACAAACCTTCATTTATAAAATATTACTTCCGACATTAATACAGGAAGCTGGTAATTTTTTTATCCGACGTCAAGACTCTTTCGCCTTACTTTTATATCATCCTCTTTATAATGTCGATATGCAAATACATTCCAAAATACATGTTAAGTAACGATGGCAGGACTAAAGTTTCTCTACAAATAAAAATCAGTTTACTTTTGAAAGCCTTTATAAGTTTTGATGGATCACGCTGTCTCGTGGGTTGCACTAAGCTGTACAGTACAATAAAATGCTATATATATTACTGAATTTAGATCTCACGGATATTTACATTCCAAGTACTTACATAAACATATGTGTTTGTGTAAATATACGTTAGAGGCTTTCCTAGTTGTACTTACATTTTGCATTTTTTCTATCTTCACATCTTACATATTTCACATTTATTTTCCCGCAGAACTTTCCAGTTCTTTCCATAGATTCTCTAGTAGAATTCGAGATTAGATGCCGCTTTAAAAAAAAAAAGATACAGATAATTTGGTTTGATGAATTCATAACCATCCTTATTAATTGAAAAAACGATGGATCTAATTTCAACATTGTCTGTATATACACTAGAGACAAACAGCACATGAAAAGCTTGGTAACTTAATTAAAAGCTAAGTGCGTAACGCAATACAGATTATACAGAAGCATTCATTCTAGAATATTTTGGTTGCAAATAGGATTAAAAAAGTTACGTAACAATAATTCGAAAGTAACCCTTAAATACAACATATTGACTATAACAGCTGAGGCTGGTTAACTACGTTGAATCATATTAAAACGTTAGGCGTTTACCAATGAAACAGAACTTAACTAGTTGTCTTTCTGAAATGGTCTTTGTTTTTGCTTTCTTTTGTTTAACCAGCACCGCTGTTTTCAAGTTTTCAATAATTGAGATCATTCTTTAATTGTTAAAATGTTCTTTCCAAACTGATACAATGCCCTTTTATTCTCATTCAGTTTTTTTTGTTTTTCTTATTAAGCTCAAAGGGCAATTTATGTTGTGCGTACAGGTGGGATCGAATCCCAAATTTTAGCATTGTAAGCCTCTAATTTAGTGCTGAGACACCGGAAGACTGTCTCCTACAAACTTTTCTGAAGTGTTTCTATGTATTAAACACCTGAAATCGGGAACTGAGTCTCCTCCAAACAATAAAGCCTAGGACTAGAACCTAATTTGAAAAACGTTATCCCGTATCGAACGTAATTAATAATTATAATCAGAATTTAATCAACTTTCAATTGAAAATCTACCTCACCACTTAAGAGCAATTTTTATTTACTTGTAAATTTTGCTATATATTTTAAGATGATGTAAAAATTTGATTTAAAGCTGTTTTGTACCATTATAACGAAACTGAATTGGTTTAAAAAATCTCTAGAAGGTATTATATAATAACAACAATATATTATGGTGATAATTGTATAGATAGAAACAATGTAACTACCGTTTTTGATTAGCTGCAAAACAGTCAAATAGAGAGTATCAGAAAGTTTTATTGAAAAGTAGTATTGCTTTACTAAGGATATTTCTTATATACACACACATAAAAACTACATAACTTATCATTCTACAAACACACGTACTGTGGTGTTTCTAGTGAAATGACGGGGCTAGGTAAACCGTTGGTTTGTACAGAGACCACGAAGTGACTCAAGCAACAACACGTGAATAGACAAATTAAAACATTAATTTTGTTAACAGTACTCGTGTAGTTTATCTCTTTATTCACTACGCAAACTCAACACAAGCCCTCTCACCAGTTAAGTAACGGGACTATTTGAATTGATTAATCCTTAATTTCTAATTATCCTAAAAGCTAATCCATTAGACTTAACAGTTGTGATTAAAATCACTTTTCGCTGCAGATGGTCTTTGCCAAATTCCTCTTAATTGGTCCGTTACGGATGTTCAGTCAGAGTTATACTAATATAGTTTATTAGCCAAACGTCACTACCCATGAGGCCATCTGTCGGATCCAAAACTCATCATCTGGATTGGACCTGTAGAGATAAAAATGCAAATGGACTACTATTGATATGCAATAGAAGAAAGGATGTTATGACACAATAACTAAGACAGCAAAGTACTGAAACTGACCAGTTTTAATCTTTCAGGCTAAAATCACATCCAGAATCAGAATTCATTCGTATTTGACTATTAAAGATAAATGTGTTGAAAACAGATATACAGTTTAACACTCATAACTCACCCTCCTCCCCAAGGACACACTACGAGCAAAACATCTTCATTGCCTTGTTTACTTCGTATGTCCGTCTTTGGTTTTTCATTGGTTGGGATCTATGAGGAGAAGAATGGTTGTTTGTCAGAACTGTCAGAGGTTCATGTTTTTGGACTAATCAGATAATGTGACGTAAATTGCAAACCAGCGAGAAAACCTAGTAAACATTTACCAAAATTTTAATTTTTCTGTCTTTGGATTTGGATTTCAGACCAGTAAAGAACTTCTATATTTCCTAGTTCCGATAACGTTTTATTTAAGTCTTCTTTGGTGTTCAGTTCTATAATACATAAAATATATATCTTGTGTGCAAAATATCTCTTTTTCCAAATTTCTCCCAAGTAAGTTTATTTTTCTGAACTTTTGATTTCTTCTCCTAAATTCTAGTGTTTATTACTTTTCTCTCTGCACCTTTTTTTGTTTGACTACTCGTCTTATGCTAGTTTATGATTCCATTCATCATATAAAAAGATATCAAAATTTTCCATTTAACTTAGTTCAGCAGTAATGGTTAGTAACTGAAATTTAAAGTCACTCTATCGTATTAGTTTTTAGTGTTAAAAATTAATTATTGAAATATAGTGTTGTTAAATACGTTAGGAATGCTATTGCAAGTTTGTAACTTAAGGTTCAATTTAATTAAATTTTAGTTTCAGATAGTCTTTGAGTGGAAAATATCTCACCCATCAAGTTGGGTTATCATTGATGTTCTGCTCTGTAATAATTGGCTTGTTACTTGAACAGGTATACTATGAAAACATAGTGAAAGCGTTCACAAATAGCCAGAGCTTTGAAACAGTTCTTGAGAAATGTTTTGTACAAAATTTTTTGCCACAAAATAAAAAATTATATTTCAAACTCTGGCAGAGACTTGGTTTCTTTTCTTTGCACATGTCCAAAATGCACCTCTCTCTTTCATTCTTTTTCCAAAACATTTCGACTATTGGTCTTGAAAAAAAACATTTACTCGGTTGGCGTCAGAAGGCACCACAATACAAAAGTAGACGTATCTATCTAGTTGCTGTCTTATAGTTGACCAAAGACAAGGTTAGGCTGCGTTTTCCGGAAAATCCTTGCTATATCGAATACAGGGAAAACATACAAATATCATTGAACTAATACGATAAGTAGATGTCCTTAAAGCCAATATGACGGTGGCGGCTCTAAACAACAAAGACAAAAATGAATTCTATGTTTTGATAACTTGAGAAAAGACATAATATATATTGTTGTATTAAATGTTAATTATGTATAGATGCGTGAAACGCTGAAACCACCTGTTATGTTTAAAAGCAATTATTTTCCAAATATATATATATGTATACACATATATGCAAAACAAATAATTGTGAATTCAACCAATGGTGTAGCGAGAAATGATGAATACAATGCGTGTCTCCATATCATGTGACTTTTATAGTGAGATATATACATACCTATGCGCCTATGAAAAACTATTTAATCCTTTAACATATTTATATTACAGTTCAAACCATTACGGTTGTTGTATTTTAACTGTTTTTAGTGCAAAGCTATACAATAGATAAATTTGCGCTCCGTCCACCACGAGGAATCAATCTCCGGGTTTTAGCGTTGCAAGTATGTCCATCGGGGGGAAACTACACAATGTCTATCTGGATTGTGCTCACCGCGAGTATCGAAACTCGATTTTTAGCGTTATAGCACCTTAGACTTTCTGCTGAGCCACCGGAAAGGGGAGAGGCTTTAAAAAATAATAATCAAGGCTAGCTACTTCTGTTTTCCCACTAATTAACATATTGGTAGGAGATTAGAAGGTTGCATTTCTTAATCTTTTTAAGTTATCTAACAAACACTGCAACAAAAATTTTGTTTTGTATGTATATATTTAATGTCAGTGGAGTAAATTTTTACTTCCGCTTAAAAATACAGTAAACTACTCAGATTTTAATTTCGTAGAATATATGTGGTTGTTCAATAAAATAATCAGAAACTACTAAGTTTGCAAGATCAAATTATTATAGAATATTTTATATCAAACGTTCGCGTTATCAAAATCATGGCTGTAAGTGACTATTTTGAAAAACGATAAATTATCCGTAAGAATTTTGCTGTCTTAGATATCCATGTAGAACACATGCTAAAATAATTGATATTTGTAAAACAATAAGATCCTTATTATTTTAACCGCTTAAATCATGTTGTGTAATGCATAAGTACGAAACAATATATTCGACAGTTAAAATAATGTACACATCTAGACTTCATTGATACAATGTACACAGCTCTCCGGCTTTGAAACAGCTTATTACTACATAACTTTGTTCATTCTAACGTGAGTTAATAACTATAATTATAATTACAACAAAAAGATAGACTACAGGTCCTTCAGGAATTAGGCTCTTCGTTCACGTAAAAATTATATTAATATCAGAGTTCCATTACAATTCTACAAACACTGAAAGGAATATAGTTTTATATCCAGAACTGTCAGACATTCGTTTTCCTTTATTTCTAACGACTAACGGTGAAGTCAAAGAGGAATCTTCCTTTCCATTTTTATAGATTGTGTCATCATACACGTTGTTCATGATACTAAATAATAGCAGCACATCAGTTCTTAAATAACAATGAATATTACTATCATGCAGTGTCTGAATACAAATGAAAGGTGTGGTTTAATTGTTGTTAAGCGCAAGGCTACATAAAGGGCTATCTGTGCTCACCCACCACGAGTATCGAAACCCGATTTTTAGCGTCGTAAATCTGCAAACTTATCGCTAAGCTACTGGAGGGCACAGAAGAAAGATAAGGTAATATTATTTTATTTTTTCCTAATACTACAAGAAAAGGTAAACAATTTTACATACGAAACACTGAATAAGATCTTAACTATAAATTCAAAACAGCAGAGTATAAAGAAAACCTTTTAAAGTTTTAAAGTATATAGAAAATAGTAAAGATAACAAAATGGAAAACATCCAATGCCCTTTGATCTTAATATGAATGTAGCTCTTAGTACATGTTATTAATATTAAACGTGATATTATTTTTTCGTTGATTCAATAAAGGGGAAGGGAAAGAAAACGTCCCTACTTTCTAATAACATTCTGTAAAAAACAAATCACCTACTTTATTATTCAACATGATTCTTGTTATAAAAACTACAATATTATTTTATATTCAATATATATGGCATCTTCCAAACTTGTCTTTTATTTCAGAATCAGTAAATCCTCAGAGCATCCTTTGCATCAGTATGTATACATAATAAATTGTGAAAACGTTGATATCTATCTATACATGTGTGTGCAAATACAGAGCTGGAGTAGGAAGGAGAAAGAAAGATTCAGTGCATAGTAATTTAGAACAAGGGAAATTTTAATAACAATTCCTTAAAAGCAACACTTACCTAGTGTAAAGATAAGTCAATTAAAATATAAAATTAGATAAGCACGTAATTTTAAAAATGGGAAATGCAAAAAAATATATACATAGAATCGGACAAAAGAGAGTAACTTAAAAGCACTAATTACAAAAATAAGATAAAATCTGACATAATTCACTCGCAATGGTGGATGTTTAACATGGGTTAATTCAATTTCTGCAGATCAACTGAATAATTAATATGCTGAATTATTACAGTACATGTACCAAGATTCCTGATAACACACCATTGTAACAGTAAAAAAGGGGGATATCGCTAGAATATAGTTATCCCTATGTATGAGGGTTGAGGTAATAAATTATGTTTATTTATCCATTAGCATCCATCAAATCTTATTTGAACTATTAACTTTGAAACTTAGTAATAACGTTATTTTACAATAAACGAATTGTGTAGTTGGTCACCTTTTAATGAAAAATTTTCTTTTAAAAAATGTAAATGTACGTTTAAGAATCCCAGAACTGGAATATCTGAAGTTTTTACAATCTTAGTGTTTTAAAGTTTTAAAAATATATACATTTTACTGCATAAGTTTACAATAGTAAATCCAGAACAGGAACTATGAATTTACTTCAGTCTTAGAATATATATATATTTTTTCAATTATATTCTACATAATAAGTTTGCACTAGTAAACCCAGAGTTGGATTATTTCTGAAATTATTATCACCTTCGTATTTAATAAATAAAAAGTATTCTGCAACTCAATATTATTGAAAGTTTCGTTGTCTTGTTCTGTTTTAAATTTTTTCTTAGACTTGCTGCTGCTGATTGTTGTGACTTTTTGACATTTTTAAATACAAAGAGACAAGAGCGTTTGTATTTATAAAGAGGTTGAGTAAGGTATTTTAAAATGATTTTAGATGCTCACCACTTCATTGCAGTTCATGTCGCCACGTGCGGTCATGTTCAGTTTAACGATCGTGCATCTTGACAATAGCCCTGCAATGTAGTCACCATTGCAAAAGGCTCTGTCCTAAAGTGGTCATGTTCAAACTACGCTACTCTTTTCTGCACGTTTTGTGTAATCCATCTAGTAAACGAGGATTATAGTTTCCCAGAGCCTATTTCAACAGTCTTGTCACACAGATATCCACAGGCGCGGCATCCAGCAACTTGATAAGTATGTCTTAATACAGAATAGTATAAAAACCAGATTCATTTTCCAGCTGTTTTAGGTATGTGACGGATATGTCGTGGAAGCAATTTGTTTACACGTGACTTCTGTCACTTTTCCAGATGGAGATATTCCTTGGTTATGCTGTGTACTGTTGTCTGGGGCATATTAACAGCTTTTTCAAATGACTTTTGTATTCATGAGTTCTCACCTGTTACAATACACTGCACTTTGCATACCATGTCTAGGGTATGACTTGTAGCAAGTCTCTTTCTCGATGGTTTAGGTATCCCAAGTTGATCCATATTCTTTTGTTTTTCAATACCATTAAGTTCAAGGAGTTCTCCTGTCTTGGAAATTCTAGATCAATAATTTGAACACATATTTTTAATCTGAATATATATATATATATATATATATAATATACATACCCTTCCCCAAAAAGCTCAATTTATGGTGACATAACGTTGCTTACGATATGCCAAACAATGTTAAAATGTAGTTCTGATACATGTCGTTCCACCATAATTTTATATCGACTGTGGTTGTCATGTGACTTGCTAATTTGCATACATAACTTTTTCTATGTGACTATTAAATATTTTAGTCAGCTAAAAACGTGTACTCTATATGTTATTCCTCCTCTTATTTATTGTATTTAAAACTTTCACTACATGTTCATCAATTTATAACTACTTTATCTAGCTGTACTGATGAAAGCAGGTATTACTCAAACCTAAGGTCTTCAGCCGAGTTAACGTTAACTATTCTACAACCCTTAGTACTAGGATTAAATATTACGATACTCACTATTTTAACAATACTCAAAGTAAATGGCCAATTGTTTGATTTCAACCATGATTTTTTTAAACTAAAGAATACTCAGAATCCGTAAATCTATTATACTTGTTATGACAGCAACCTCAGTAAGACCAATGACTTATTACAGAGGTTTATCCAAAGCTAAAATAATTATTCCGGTAAACTACCTCGAATTGATTCGCCAATTGAATTTATGAGTACAACTTTTGGTATAGATATCAAATCGCTTGATCATAATAGCTCAGTGATACTCTCTTGGTGATAAACCAGTTTAGAGCTTCTTTTGATACTTTGTTTCACACTTGAATTTTCCTTAATATTCTTTCTAGTAAATATTTGGTAAATCAAAATAATATCAATTCCAATACTTCTGGCCCGGCATGGCCAGGTGGATAAGGCGCTCGACTCGCAATCTGAGGGTCGCGGGTTCGAATCCCCGTCCCACCAAACATGCTCGCCATTTCAGCCGTGGGGGCGTTATAATGTGACGGTCAATCCCACTATTCGTTGGTAAAAGAGTAGCCAAAAAAGTTGGCGGTGGGTGGTGATGACTAGCTACCTTCCCTCTAGTCTTACACTGCTAAATTAGGGACGGCTAGCGCAGATAGCCCTCGTGTAGCTTTGCGCGAAATTCAAAAACAAACAATCCAATACTTCTGTTTTTTACTTTAAAAGTTTTACAAGGGGTTACTTCTTCATTCCCATAATTGCTGCTATAGAATAATCTGTCAAATGTTTTACTGACTTAGTAAAAACCTTATTTTATTAACTTTAACAGTTTTTACTATAGCAAAAAGGTTTAGACTTCTGCTACTCTGAAAAAAAAAATTAAACTTAGTTTATATAGTTTGATTTGAAGGCACAGGCTTGGTCGATTCGTGTAGAGTTACCTTTATCTCTCCAGAAAATAGTGTCCACAAAAAACCAGAGAAAATATTATCAATAAATGAAGCACTCTTAGTTGTTATCTTCAACTTTCATAAACCCACCTGAGTAATGTGTTATATTATCTAATCACCTGATGATTTTACTGTCCCACAGGAGCTTCAAGTCATTGATATTAGTTCCTAGTTACTTTAATTATAAACTAGACCCTTCCAGCAAAACATTTGCGGTAGCTTTCATGCTCTTCGCTTGAATTTTCCATATCCTTTCATGTAATCATATGTGGAAGTAGAGTGTTTAGCCTTGTAAAATTCGTGCAAGATAAAACTATAAAGTAACGTGTATAAATGAATTATTTTGCCAAGTTATATGGATATCATAAAGTGAAACTAGCGAAACAATAAACTTTAAATCATTGCATAATATTTAAATAATCTTTCTTTTTCAGGAAGATTTACATATAAATGGTCAGGAAATGTAATTATATATAGAACTTATGAATTAATGTTTTAAACCTAGCTGATACATGTTGTGTGCGTCATTGTCTCTGACGTCATTGTGGTCTAGCAACGCGTCCCTAGCAATGCGCCCTCTCTGATGACATCATTGCATGACTCCAGCACCCTTTGGTTCCACTTCTTGAAACTATGACGTCATCTTCGCTGGTGGCATTTTCGTCACTACCTCTTCTCTCCCTCCCCCGAGTGCGACACACGCTTAGCGCCCTCTAACGGCGTGTTACGCAACACTCGCCCTAACTTCTGATGTAACTTTATTTTATAAAACTACACGTATGGTAAATAATAAAGTAAAGGAATGGTAGTTATAATACAGGGTTTCCCTAAAGTCTGGACACATAGGCAAAAATGCAGATTTTCAAGAAATGAAATTTTCAACAACATTTTATTCAATTGGAATATTAACAAATAACATCTTCAATATGATGTCCATCATTTGTGATGTAAAGGTTGATGCACTTTGCAAGATTCACGTGAACTCGATGCAATAACTCCACATTGCCGTCGATTTTAGAACATTCACTCTTTATGCGTTCAATCAAGTGTGTTGCATCTGTGATTTTCATTGAGTACACCTTCTCCTTTAGCATACCCCAGAAAAAGAAGTCAAGGGGGCTAAGGTCTGGTGAACGAGGAGACCATTCCACACGACCACGTCTTCCAATCCAGTTAGGGAAATTGTCATTCAGCCAATCTCTTACCACCGTGGCGAAATGGGCAGTGGCGCCATCCTGTTGGAACCACTCAAGAAGTCCTTCACCTAGCCTTTCAAGTTTGGGCATTAACTGGTCTCTCAACATGGCGAGATAAGTCTCACCAGTTACATGTTCATCGAAGAAAAATGGCCCCAACACATGAGCTTTCCACAAACCACACCAGACCATAATTTTTTGCGCTCCTTGCTGTTTGGAATGGTCCACCCAATGCGGATTGTTTTGCGACCAGTATCGAACATTCTGTCTGTTAACCTCAACATTCACATAAAACAAAGCTTCATATTTAATCTGTGGAGGTAAAAAATATATAGTTAATGGGATTTCCTATGTGTCCAGACTTTAGGGACACCCTGTAATGTACAGAGTACGAAACAGTTATGGACGTTTGGTGTATGACACCGTTTTACGAGTTCAAACAAAGAAACTCGCAAAAACGAAGGATAAAACCCGTAGTAAAGAAAAAAGTAGTTAAATGGTGTTTATAGCAGTCTAAGAAACGAACCGAAGCTAAATTATTGTAAAGTAAAGTAAATGTAAAGTTCTAATAAGACAAACTTAGCTGACCATGCAAAAACGTCTGAATGCGTGTTCACAAAGTGATAAGCATATAATTTTGAACGAACTGTGTATGCGTGTTTTAGACCTAAGTAAGTCGAGAAAGCCCATAAAAATTGTATTTAGTGTAATGTTCACTTTTTTTTAGGAAATTACACGCTGGTTAAATGTTTTTTGTGTGAAATACTTTGCAAATAAAAAAACTAAAGTTGAAATCGAAGCCAGGTGAAACCAGTTGTCACGTGATGACAACAACATTGTGCTGTTGTGTAATATACTTGTTTCATTGAAAAGTTTGAGTAAGCAAAAAACAGGTAAGGTTATCCTGAATTCAAAAGCTAATATCCAATCCGGACTCCTCGGACAAAGGCCTTTCCATCGATATGAGACTTGTAGCGTTTGATAGAGAAATATGCGAGAAAAGTTCCGGACAGACAAACACAAGAGTAATATTTATATAGATTTATTACATTTGATCACAGTTCTATAACTCAATTCCACATTAGTTACTTTAACTTTATACTGTAAAACAGACGTTGAAACAATGTACTGAATCGACGCCAATAAAGCATACTGAATTAAACGTCCTCATGTTAAGATTTTCAATAACCCTCCATAAACCATAACGACACATACAATTGTTACACATGTAGAGTTATGTGTGCAACAGTTTTCCATAAACCCAATGCTTGTTTCGAATGTGTGAGAACAAACATGAAATCCGACATGATTTTTAAACTCACTTCTTACATAATTAGAGTAATACTCTTCTATTTAGATGTGTTTATCTTCACTATAGCAACGTTATAAGGGCACTTCCTTGGGTATGTAAATCAACTTCAGCCGAAAGAGCAAAAATATTCCATGTACCGATTGATCAAGTTTCAGTGAGTATAGGTCAAATGTTAACGTCGTTTGATGCGGTCTAGGCTCCGAAGATTATGAAAGTTAGGTACATTTCCGACACTAAGATGTTCATGTAAATCCTAGGTTGAAGATGGCGGGGGGCATGAGTCTGATAAATTCTGTTCGTTACAAGTGAGAAGCGTATGGTTCGACTAAACGTTATCCCTCTTACGCAATTTATTTCTCTTCGATGCTATTTTAATTCTTACATTACTAATTATTCTTTATGTATATATATATATTCTAATGTACTTTCTTAATGCTAATTTTATATTACCATAAATATATATAACTCCCATTAAACTAAAAGCAACTTCAATAAAACTGAAAGATTGCGCACGAAAAATTACCTCTTTCTCTGCTGACTTCTAATCAAACTGTCTGGACTAATTGACAGTACTAGAATAAATGGTCAACAGCGTTCTTTCCAGCGCATATGATAACGATGAACAGTTTCTTTAAATAATAAAAAAAAACTTGCGTTATTCTACGTAATTGTTATACATGTGTTTAACAGAACATGTCCATATCATGAGTCAACTTATATCAATCGCATCTAATAACGACTTTCATAATTTCTAATTAGTTTTCTGCATGCAATATTTTCCCATAATATGTATATATATAGCTAATAATGTGTATATAAACATATAAGTGTTCCCCAGACTTACAACATTAAAATTCGATGTTCAATTCCCCGTAGTGGAAGAGCACAAGTAATCTATTGTGAAGCTTCGAGCTAAAACAAACAAACATACATAAAAGCTTATTATGCCCTAATAAATGTTTTTATTGGCATAATCCTGTCAATTCTTTCATTGTCTCTACCTATAATTAATATGTTAAGCTATAAAAATTAACCTTTAGGTAAGAATTTGACCCGTTATATCTACATTGTAAGTAAATAAGTCACGTCCTAAACTCTGTAAATACATTTTTTCTCTCAAATGTATATTAAGGCACTTAAATGCACTTTCCAATCTGGTCAGTTATTTGTTTATAAAACGTTTTATAAATCACTGTGTTGTTTTAAACAATAACTACGGTTTTCTTTAGTTGTACAAGGTTCTGACTTTGGAATTCTCGCTATTAGCAAGTCCTTATATTTCTTCAAGAACAAAATTATTATTGATTGTTATTAGCATCACTGAATTGTAAAGTAAAAAGTAATTCTGTTGTTCTTCAAGAACAAAATTACTATTGATTATTATTAGCATCACTGAATTGTAAAGTAAAAAGTCATTCTGTTGTTCTTCAAGAACAAATTACTATTAGTTATTATTAGCATCACTGAATTGTAAAGTAAAAAGTCATTCTGTTGTTCTTCAAGAACAAATTACTATTAGTTATTATTAGCATCACTGAATTGTAAAGTAAAAAGTAATTCTGTTGTTCTTCAAGAACAAAATTACTGTTGATTATTATTAGCATCACTAAATTGTAAAGTAAAAAGTAATTCTGTTGTTTCTGTTTTTCTTCAAGAAAAAATTACTGTTGATTATTATTAGTATCACTGAATTGTAAGGTATAAAGTAATTCTGTTGTTCTTTAAAACCTGATTTGATATATACAAACAACGTATAATTATATTAAAATTTATTTGTTAAAGCTAGGGTCAGTAAAACAATAAAACTATTTCATTAACCAAATGGTTTTTGTCAGAAATCAATTTTTCAGTTGTTTGTGACTTAACGACTTGAATAGATTCCTAGTGAGGTTTTCATAAATAGTTATAATATTTTTTCCAATTTGATTAAATACATCATCAAGAAGTCATACACATGCCTGTGAAGCTTAGGAATATATATTTTATTAAAACAAGTGAGCGTGTATGTGTTTCTTATAACAAAGCCACATCGGGCTATCTGCTGTATCCACCGAGGGGAATCGAACCCCTAATTTTAGGGTTGTAAATCAGTAGACTTACCGCTGTCCCAGAGGGGGCAAACAAGTGAGAAGAAACCATTTTGTTTGTCCTCTTAACCAGATGATGTCATTATTCCCTTATTATTCAATGACGAACAATTGACATCTGTGCACAATTTATCCTAACTGTTCACAAAGAATTATGAAAACAGTCATACGTGCTTATATATGTATGGATAATTAATACGTAAAAAGGGGTGTAAATTAAAGAATGAATCATGAAATTCGGTTCACGCTCTGTCAATGAAGGCGTCTTGATAATCATCTTCAAATTGCAAAAACAAATTTACAGTCTCCAGCACACACGCTTTTATATGCCAGCAGTTAATCAAGACGGAAGTATATCAGACATATCTTACCTTTATTATTAATTATAGTATTAATTAGCCATAGTTTGGGTTGAATTTCGCACTAAGCTACTCAAGGGCTATCTGCACTAGTCGTCCCTAATTTAGTAGTAATAGACTAGAGGGAAGGTAGCTAGTTAACACCACCCATTCCTGGGCTACTATTTTGAAAACAAATAGTGGGGTTGACCGCCCCCAAGGATAAAGGGTGAACATGTTCGGGGTGACGAGGATTCGAACCTGCAACTCTCAGATTGCCAGTCGAACGCTCTAACCAGCAGGCCATGTCTAGTCATAGTTTAGCGTCCTGCTACTTGGTTTACGAGAACACAATCTAAACCACTACAATACAGTTTTCAGTAAGTACTGTTGTGAACTATTTATACTATTATTCTGCTTGTTTGTATGTATGACTGTTACGCTTTCTGACCGAGAACCTGCTGCATAAGCATGCGTAG
>NW_013665872.1:99255-101311 GCF_000517525.1 Limulus polyphemus | reverse complement strand
TAAAATGTTTTTAACTGTGTACCAGTTTAACGATGAATATTATTTATGATATTACATTCTAGTTTGAAGCAACTTAACGAAACAGTCGTCAGTATACAGTAAATAAGTTAGACTTAAATCATGCAACTTCGGTACTACATTTGTTAGAAAACTCAAGTGTGTGCTGGAAAATATAGCTTAATTTTCATTCCAACTGAAAACGATAATGTTTTAAGAGCCATTTTACATAATATTGGATGTAAAAAGATTTAAACTGAATCTTTCAATAAAATTGCTTAGAAACTCCACCCAAAACAATTTATTCATGACTAATGCTCATTATAATGCTTTTGTATTCAAACTTTCATGTCCACAAGCCTCGTTACTGACATTATTGATTAAACCAACATGTTCAAAGCTAGACTGACGTTAATACACCTTACACAGTGTTAAAACGAATAACGTACTTTCGTGAATATAATGTGTGTCGATTTTGCCCAAATATTTTGTACTTCAATGTAACAAATCTTATGAGGTTATGCAAATTCAAAGCTATACTTAAGGACTTGGAAAATTCAGTAGAATTACAAGTAATAATATATGAAAATTAACTGAATAAAATAATATTATTTTTAACAATTTCAACGATATTGTATTGATTATAGTGTTATTAGAATTTATGACAAAGCTACTAAGGCCATCTATCGCCATCCCTAGTTTTTACCAACTGACTAGAAGGAATACACCCAGTAAGCAGCACCCTGCCACCCACATCCACTCTTACAATGCGCCTACAGCTACAAAGGGAATGAATATTTTGTGGTAGTGTTCTGATTTGAATCCGACCCACAGTTCTGAAATCCAGAGTTCTTCCACGGGGCCAACCCTCGCCCTTAATTGTAGTTATGCAAAAGGATTTCAACTAGACTCGTTTTGAGTTAGCAGATGACCCATAGATGTAATTAAAGCTAATATATTTGTCATTTAGCGTCTACTATGATATCTCGATATTACCAAGTTGGCGAGGTCATATCATCCAGATATCCGCCGTTAAGAAAATTAATGTTTATCCTACAGCCGCGTCTAATTATTAACAATGACACTCAATATCGGTAACATCACGTGATGTCAGAAGCTAATGTGGAACGCTCAATGGACATAAAAGCTGGAGAATTCAACATGAATATTTCAAAAAGTATGCCTCGTTTTGTGAATAACACCAAAGCACTCATTAAAATGGTTATTGCCGTAGAACTTGTTTACAGTGGACTTATCTTTGGTCTACAAACCAACAGGTTTGACTTTAGTAGATCGGTTGACAGTTTGACAGATTTAGATTAGCCTTAGGCTTTGATCAACAGATGAAATAAAATCAAGTAAAGACTGTCATTTGCACAATTTGGATGAGGCGGATGATGTACTGTATTCGTAAGGGTTAACAAGGGAACAAAAGGAAGACTTTATTACCTTTAGGAACGAATCGGACTCACATCTTGTTGTTCGTAGAAAATTTATATTCTAAAGATTTAAATGCAACCAGAGACAGCAAGAAACAGAAACTTTATTATAACCCTGTAAACTCCGCATAGAGGCTGAGCTCACACTATAAATAACAGTAAGTTAAGCATATAGGGGTAAATCTATACTAGAGCACCAGACCATAATGTGAAGTAATTTTTATGTTTGGACCTAGTCAGCAGTGACAAAAAAAATGATCCATTATCAAACCAAACCAGTACATGTATTACTAAGAAGAGAAAATAGTTAAATATATCTTAAATTTAATAATCAAACAGGTTGTACAAGATAGGAATTAAACATCAGAGTACAATGCCTTGCTAAAGATTCATGCTGCAATAAATGGTTTAAGGAAAGCCGCTGTGCAACATTATGCATATCGACAAAAGCTATAGAAGGGTGCAGGATAAATCAAGCTATGTTGAGAATAACATAGAAGTTCTAGCGGCAGAAAACCAAGTTAGTTAGCTTTTTCCTGTGTACCACTGAAACTGAGTTCATTACTGACATAGGAGTCCCGAGTCACAAACCCCCCCCCCACACACACACACACACACAC
>NW_013665872.1:94297-98268 GCF_000517525.1 Limulus polyphemus | reverse complement strand
AAACAGTTAATATAAAACCTGTGGGATAAAATACACGTGCAGGCTTGTGGTTGTACCCCTGTACCGTACGGCTATTGATACGGTGATAATGCTTGTCACCTTAACCCTTTTCACTTTTATTTCCACGGTCGCTAAAAACTCTCTATGTTCAATGACCTTTTTCTACATTCTTTCGCGTGATTTTTTTCTTTCTAAACTGAGTAACAAACGAACAAACAAAATCAAAGTTAAACCGCGCCACCTACGAAATGAGTACACTTCAGATGTCGGAAATATTATTATCTTTAGTTGGCAAATAACTAAGCAAATCTGTTAGTCGTTTTTTATGTTCTTCATAATCTTTGATATTAGAATGTAGCGTCAACAAACTTTAAATAGAGTGCTCTATAACTCTAAGCACTCGTATAGCAGTAAAAATTAAATGACTTATGGTAAATAAAATGGTTATGTCTTGAAAATGAAGAGACGAATAGTTCATAAAATATGTATATTTTCCTTTGATTATCAGACCATGTTATGTTCCAACAAACCTTCCGATTTTCGTGATACATAATCGTGTATTCTGCACACAAAAAATGCTCAATTCAAGTTAAATTGAAAAAGAAACAATATTCTGACCAAACAAAAGTTTGATGTGATATGGGATAACACATTCTGATGACGCATACAAACTTTTCTGTATCTTGAAAAAAAACATTCTCATTTATACGCATTGCTATTTTGGAAGACAACCGGCTCCCAATATAATTATCTGAAAAAATGAATGCTACCCCGACTGCTCAGCGATAATTCAGTGGGCTTAAAAGCTAAAACTCGAGTTTCGATAAACAAGGTAGCACAGATAGCCCGTTGTGCAGCTTTGTACTTCACAATAAACAAACAAATAAGCAAAAATGAAATAAATACACATAGAGAGAGGAGAGGGATATTATTCTAATCAAAACCAGTCATCAAGTAAAATATATGAATTATTTTAAATGTAAATAATAGGTCACCAAGCTGAGGATGGCTTACTAAAGGTTAGTACTGTAGCATTGTGTTTACTAGATATATAATAAATTTCTTGGCGCCTGCAAAATAATAGCTCCAGTTTATAATGATATAATGATGGTTTAAAATGATAAAATCTGATTTGTTTATTTGTTTAAGCGCAAAGCTATTCAATGGGATACCTGCGCAATGCCTACCGCAGGGATAGAATACTTAACTTTAGCATTATAGGCGTCAACTTTACCGTTGAACCACAGGGAGGCAGGTAACTGTTGCAATGTGTGCCTGTATGTTTCATGTCTCGTGTAGACTATTCTACTGATTCGTGTTCCTCTATGTTTCATGCTTCTTGTAGATTATTCTACTTATTTGTGTGCCTGTATGTTTCATGTCTCGTGTAGACTATTCTACTGATTCGTGTTCCTCTATGTTTCATGTTCCTTGTAAATTATTCTACTTATTTGTATGCCTGTATGTTCCATGTTTTGTGTAGACTATTCTCCTGCCCCTAGTGGCACAGCGGTGTGGCCGTGGACTTACAATACTAGAAACCGGGTTTCGATATCCGTGGTGGGAAAAGCATAGATAGCCCATTGTGTAACTCTGTTCTTAATTACAAACAAACAAACAAAACTATTTTACTGGCTTGTGTGCCTCTGTGTTTCGTGTTTCGTGTAGACTATTCTACTGATCTAATGGCTGTTCCAAGGTCAAATGGAAATGTGAGGATTTATATAGAACTGACAAAGCTAAGTAAAGCTTATACCATGAAAGATGCATGCTACTTTCAGTTGAACATACTCTGTTCCATTTTAGGTTGGGCAAAAGGCATTTCTAAGCTGGATACAACCTCAAGTTTTTTTCGGAACACAGTTCCATGAAATCGCTTTTCTAACCACCTGAAGAAGATTCCATTCTAATAGATTCCTACTTGGATCACTTTAGCGCCAGATAATTTTCATATTAGTATGTCACACTTCTTCAAGGGCTTGGAAAGCATAATTTACCAAATATATGATTTTCTAGTCTATGGTGTTACAGCATATCAAACAACTCTCTCCAGCTGTTCAGAGGCTAGAAGATACAGGAATCGCACTAAATGAAAAACGTGAATTCTCAAAATATAGTACCAAATTCCTTGGTCAAATCATTAATTCTGAAGGAACATGTGCAGGTCCTGCTAAGATGCAGGAAATATTGGAACTAAGGGAGCAGTAAATATCAGAGTGATACGCCATTTTTAGGGGAATGGTGAATCACCTAAACAGATTCTTGTTTCATCTAGCAGCAAGCCGAAACCTTTAAGAGATCTTTTTAAGTAAACCATTTTATGGAAATAAGAGTTATTCAACAGCAAGCCTCTTTCTTGAGATAAAAAGGGACTTGAGCAAAGCACTGGAATTAACTCGTTATGGTTTAAAAGGATAACAAAATGTATTAAAATGTGCATTATCTTTTGGCTTAAGTACTGCCCTTATACTGAAACAATATACCAGTCAGTGGAGCCCTCTCACGTATGTTTCAAAACCACTTACAGGTACGAAGCAACAAGCACAACTTAAGAAACCCTTGCTTAAACACGTTCATGTGAAGCTTTAGTGTCAACTTAATAGGAACGAAATTCCATGTAAATACAAATCACACAACAATGGTCCTACAACTGAGTTTAAATAATGTAGATAAACTGTCCAGAAAGAAGGAGAATAAGTGAAAATAATACTTGCAAAAAACAACTTCAATTATCGCCACAGAGCAAGACAATTGAGGAATCTCCATCCAAATTGGCTAGTCTTGATAACAAATAATAGTTGTGACAAAAAACAGGCATTTCTTGATCCAGTTTTGTTCATTCCTTGAAGTAATTTATCGAAATTGTCGCCATTTGGTGTGAATGAATAATTCATACGTTCTGTTGACCGTTAGAACAGTCTACACTCATAGTTTTATATTATAAGTTTCAGTACATGGACATTTGGTGTGAATGAATAATTCATACGTTCTGTTGACCGTTAGAACAGTCTACACTCATAGTTTTATATTATAAGTTTCAGTACATGGACATTTGGGGTGAATGAATAATTCATACGTTCTGTTGACCGTTAGAACAGTCTACACTCATAGTTTTATATTATAAGTTTCAGTACATGGACATTTGGTGTGAATGAATAATTCATACGTTCTATTGACCGTTAGAACAGTCTACACTCATAGTTTTATATTATAAGTTTCAGTACATGGACATTTTACCATAACATACAGCCCCCCAGTGGCACAGCGGTATGTCTGCGGACTTACAACACTAGAATCCGAGTTTCGATACCCGTGGTGAGCAGAGCACAGATAGCCCATTTTGTAGTTTTGTGCTTAATTACAAACACACAGACCATAACATACAACGCTCAATCCAAGTTAAATAAGTAGAATAATCTACACGAGACATGAAACATACAGGCACACGAATCAGTAGAATAGTCTATATTAAACATGAAATATCACTCCTAGCATCTCCATTCTAACCAATTCCTGCTTTACTGTGGATATAAGTGGGAGAAAAACACTTCTGGTGTTGTGCAAATAATAGTTTTATATCAGATCGATTTCATGTTCTCTTTCTTGCTTTTCTGCGCTCTGGGGTAAGTTTGGAATGTTTTGATTTATTGCTGCCTCATTATTTAAAGTTTCTAATTCTGCTCTTGAAACATGGTCAAGGGCTTTAATATTTGGACATCCTATTGTTGCCTTGCAGATCTTTAACAACATAAACGTCTTGGTTGACACATTTTCTGCCTCATGTTAAAGTAACTGTGAATCATCCAGTTACATCTAATAATATATGGCTAGGATCTTGCCTGTTTTCTGCTGTAATCGTTGTGTGTGTGTGTGTGTGGGGGGGTGGAGGTGATTGTGACTCGGGACTCCTATGTCAGTAATGAACTCAGTTTCAGTGGTACACAGGAAAAAGCTAACTAACTTGGTTTTCT
>NW_013665872.1:91567-93506 GCF_000517525.1 Limulus polyphemus | reverse complement strand
CACCACGGGTATCGAAACCCGGATTCTAGCGTTGTAAGTCCGTAGACATACCGATTTGCCACTGAGGGGCTCTATATTAATAAGAATTTCCTGGGCTAAAAAGGTAGATAATTATTGATGTCACATAATTTGGATTTAATTTATTATCTACTAGTCAAGCCAGATGTAATTTGCTTAAAACCGCGGGACACCCAATAGAAAATATAATAATCAAATTGCCAATCCATTTGTTTCATGATACAGATATCTAATTAGTTTAAGCCTCGTCTAACTGTCTGTCGTGACGCTGTAAAGTTTTATTCTAATCTAATTTGCTAAAGTGAACAGGTTCCAAGAATTCATATCTGCTTCTCGAAACATCCAGATTTTTTAAATGTTTTATACTTTTTGCTAAAGTAGTACCTTAATACAATATCAAATGTTCATAAAGATTCCAAAATTAATCTTACAATACATATACTAAGTTTATCTTCTTTCCTCATCATATGTTTATATCAGAATTATACCGAACGGTTTGTTTGTTTTATACTTTTCACGCCAAGCGACACAAAAGCTACTTACACATAGCCGTCCCCAATTTTTTAACTGATAGACAAGAGGGAAGGCAGATAGTCAACAGTACTCACTGCCAACTCTTGGGCTACTCTAGAACAGGGAGATTTGACCATAAGTTTTACAGTGCGCCCACGACCCCAAAATGTTGAGCGTATTTTTATGACAACAGGATGCGAAACGTAAACCCTCGGATTCACAGTCCAGTCACATAAACTACGTGGCCACGCCCGACTATAACAATCGACGTCTCTTAATAACTTCTATTATATTCGGATTCGGCACGTTGTTTGAACTGTCAACAACGAAACCTCGAAAATAAGAAATAAGTTCTGGGTTGTTGTTGTTTCAAGTACAATAACATCGAGAATTCCAGGAAAAACATCAGCAGTAGAACATGAAAAAGGCTTACAAAACGTTGCTTCTCGTCAATCAGGCGAGAATCCTCGTCGTTTTCTGGAGGAACGAGTTTTAAGAAACTTCTACGGGCATCTTGAAGGATTTATAAACAAGCAACAACCTTGATCAGTTCCTACAAGAAAAGAATACGTCACTTACCCACATGACAGCTAATGCGGTTAGTGTTGTTATTATAAACAAATATACCATTATCGCCCTCTTATTTTAAACGTAGAATACGATTGTACAAGATGCTAGTCTGTAGCTATAGTTTCTAGAAAAGAGGAAACATAAACACTATCCACTAACACCAAGACAATCAATTTGCAATTGAAAGCAGAACTAACTTCCTGTAGAGGAAGAGCTGTTAACATTATGGGGGTAAGTGTTGTTCTGGGAATTAAAGTAAAAACTAATTATTTTAAATATAACTTCACAACGTTTTTTGTTGTTGTTTTTGCACCCGCAAACTATGACATAAAAGTGATTGTCTTATTCTCGAGGTGACCCTATTTATCATCATTTCAACTTTTTCTCATCTGGGTAGTGTTAGAATTCTGATAACAATATAGTTGTTATATATATATATATATGTGTGTGTGTGTTAATTTTCAACGTGACTCAGTAATATAATTTTGAACTTTGTTTGGTATGTAGGAATGTCTTTGATTTTTTACATCTATGTTTAAATGGAACTTTTCATCAGCATCTGGTGTTCTTATGATCAGAGTTATTAGATGTCCAGTATAATTGGACACGGATTTTCCGTCCGATCTAAACAGCTTATGCTTATAACAGCATGATTTCCAATAATTCGTGAACATAAAACATTATATTGAAAATACTGAAAGATGTACGTAGAAAATTAAAAAGAAATATAGTTATGTATGGTTAATCTTTCTGTGCTATTAGATGCTGTCAAGAAAAGGGGATTGGTATCCCCTTTGTATAAAGAAGTGTAAAGCTGAATCTCAACATGTTCTAGAAA
>NW_013665872.1:79290-90647 GCF_000517525.1 Limulus polyphemus | reverse complement strand
GCTTAATCTAGGAACTTCTATGGAGAAGAGATGGTGCAGAATAATGGTTTCTTATCTTATTGGCTTAATCTAGGAACTTCTATGGAGAAGAGATGGTGCAGAATAATGGTTTCTTATCTTATTGGCTTAATCTAGGAACTTCTATGGAGAAGAGATGGTGCAGAATAATGATTTCTTGTCATATTGGTTTAATCTAGAAACTTCTGTGGAGAAGAGATGGTGGAGAATAGTGGTTTCTTATTTTATTGGTTTAATCTAGGAACTTCTGTGGAGAAGAGATGGCGCAGAATAATGGTTTCTTATCTTATTGGTTTAGTCTAGGAACTTCTGTGGAGAAGAGATGGTGAAGAATAATGGTTTCTTATCTTATTGGTTTAGTCTAGGAACTTCTGTGGAGAAGAGATGGTGCAGAATAGTGGTTTATTATCTTATTGGTTTAGTCTAGGAACTTCTGTGGAGAAGAGATGGTGCAGAATAGTGGTTTCTTATCATATTGGTTTATTCTAGGAATTCTGTGGAAAAGTTTAATGTTATTAACATTTTTAAACGTATCTTCTAAAATCCCTTGTTTTATACTTGGTCTTCTTCATTCACTTGTTAGAAATCTCAAGTTGATTTTATTCATTAGTCTTCCTTTCTATGTCAGCATTACCCACCTAGGTTCTAATTTTTCATTAGTGCGTCTTACTTTTTGTTGTCTCTCTGCTTCTTCTGTTTTAATTTTCGTACTTCTAACTCTAATTAATAAGTTCTTTTTTCGTTATTTATTTTAGAACTGTATTTGAAACGAGGTAAGTTTAAGTAAAAAATATAACTTATACGCAAGACTATGTCTTATATTTTATTTTATGTGATGTATTGTAGTAAGTTGAATAGCTAATAACTACTATTAACGAGAGTTGGTTATTACCTATAAACTAGATTATTTCAACACTATATTTTTAAGTTATTCCACTACTGAGTATAAACAGAGATTCAAACAAATGATATAGTTTTAAACAAGCATTTTAAAGTTTGAGTTATCTGGAGTTATTCTCAGATTTAGAATAGTATATATGCTCCAGAAGATATCTTTGCTTAATTTATTCAAGTGCTATTGTTACCAAATTCAACCGATTATAAAGAATCTGTAAGGTAATACAAGCATTAAATCAAATAATTAATATAACCTTCACAGAATCCAAAACTCAAAATACGACATTTTCGGCCGCAATCCCAATAAGATCTCACGAGGTTCGGCCAGCTTAGAATATTTGGATTAGTCCTAAAGCCCTATTTTAAATCAACAATGGAAAATAATAGTCGTAATAGCAAACACTGGTAATGATAATAGTCAAAGTATCTTAAACAATAAAACCAATGATATCCAGAAAACTAATGAAAAATTAAGTATGTCTTTACTTACAAAACACATAACCGAAATTTTAAAGTGTATCCAAGCTAAACCTTTGAAACTGTGCGCAAAAAATCATCACTTTTAAAAACAATTTGCTATAAGAACTTATTAACTGGATTACTAACGTACATTTAAATAGATTCAGAAATATCCCCCTCTAATGTTTATTATTTGTCACTTTCTCTTTTCAAGGTTGCTGGAAAAACATAAAAGTACTCTCAGAATGTTCTGAAATGAAAATAAGTATATTTATGCCTATGATCTTTTGTTATTTAAATAAAAGATTTATTAAAATTCCTAGCAGAGCAAAGAAAACCTGCACACTAAAGTTACAATTATTAGCACTAAACATATAAAAGCTTACTCAGGTGATCAGTTTTTTGCACTAATTCTTACTAGGTTAAGTAAACAGTTCCTCATATTTACTTTAAATTTAATTTAATTTGTGAAAAAAAAAGTATTTTTCATAGACAAACGTGTTAAATGAGACTATAATGATAAGTGACAGCCACATCACTGTAGAGTAGAATGACAACTACTCATGAGCTTTTGCTAATACTTGAAATATTAATTTGTGATATCTGTATCAAAGTCTTCCAGCACATAATTGTTGTGCTAAAATTTGAAGGTTCATGTGTACATAAGTTCGTCTTCCTTTAAACATTTAAAAATACTAGCGGAAGACATGAAAGAAGAGGCATTCAGAATAGATATAATAATTCTGATTCATCAGGGGAAACCTAATTGGAATAAGAAGCATTTAGCCACTGCCTTATATTAGAAATTGGTGTAGTTAAGAATACCTGGCAATGACCACAGTTGTGCTAAATCTTGTGTATCGCACATTTTTTAAAATTTTCGAAAAGTATCGATTCTAAGAGTTGTCAGTTTTATAAACTACAATTAATAGTGGAGGAAATAGTCCCTGATATTAGTTATTTTTAGCAAATAAGTTAAGGGCTGGTAAGTTTGATGTGAAAAGTTATATTAATGTATTTTATTGTATTGTTGTAAAGTTATTCGTTTGTTCACGAGTTTTTCAATTATCGGTAAAAATAATTCAAATTCTAGTCCATGTAAACGATTTTTTTCTTTGACGTTTTTATAAGCATTTGTTTGCACTTATACGCTTTTGTAACTTGTTGTGGGTCATTTTTTACAAATAATGCTAAGTGCACTATACTAACGTGAAAATAAACTTACTCGTACTTCCCAACTGAAATGAAAACACATTCTGACTGATTCATTCTGATATCTTCTAAAATAATTTAAAGCAAATTTTCCATTACAAATGTGTCTCCATGGGCTTATTGGTAAGTCTAAAGGCTTATTATAAAGTTAAAACTGGTTTTCAAGATGGGCACAGATAACCTTTTGCTTAACAACAAAAGTAAAAACCTCAAATGTACTAGACATTTTAATAGCCCCCACTGGCACAGCGGTATGTCTTCGAACTTACAACGCTACAAACCGGATTTCGATACCCGTGGTGGGCAGAGCACAGATAGCCCATTGTGTAGCTTTCTGTATAACTACAAACAAACAAATTTTAATTTCAAACATTTAGACTTTCTAGGCCTAATTTAACGACATCATTATGTCCTGAGACTTCCTCTAGCTAACAAACAAATTGCAACATTAAAAATATATATTACAACACTGCCCCTTGTTAGATTGTGAAGACCCTTTAACAATTCTAATGTATAAAACAACCAAAGTACTCTAAACTGTCTATTCACCAAGTCGTTTTTTTTTGTGTGTGGTTTTCTCTTTCAAGGCCAGGCCAATGATATACAGATAGGATTGTATCTTTTTCACTGGCAATCCTGTCGCTAGGGGAGTTCTTCATGGGCAGGTGGTCAAATGAATTCACTAGTTGAGGTTCCACTGGCAAGTTCTTATCTGGGGTTTCCCAGTTGACCATTCTCTCAGCGATGCAATTCCAAAGATGATCATGGTTGATGACTTTTTGCTTCGATTGCTTATCCTCCAAATACCACTTAATTTTGGAGTTTGTCCTCTCTTATGAGAAAAGCTGTTCAGCCATACCATGTCACCACGAGTAAATACAGTTTTATCAGCGTTTACGTTATAACTACCTTTTATCACAAGTTGATTTAAATGCTTCCCGTGATAAAGTAATGTTTGACATGTTAATTCTCCATATACATGGGTGCTCTTCCAGCCACCAATTCCTCAGGACATGTTGTAGTATTCGGTTCCGCTATTATCCAGTCACTAAATGAAGAATTATTGTCAGTAACTCCCACTGTAAGCATTTCAATTCTTTATGGAACAATTGCCATTGTCCATGTTTGTACTGGAAGTGCAACCTCCAGTATAGTAATTACCATTAAATGCACAGGTATTTCCTGGTCATAGGCTGTGAATCTGACTAAAGCTAGCCTAACCTGACATCCTTGTCTCCACATGAAATTTGTTCCCAATATATACTCTTCCTTAGTGTCAACCATCCACACATCATGAGTTACAGTAAAGTTTCCTATGGCAAGAATAACTTAGGTTGAACAGTTGTAGCTGTAGAACCAGTATCAATCAGCATGCTGCAAGGTTTTCCATTAATAAGCCCATAGACGATTTTCCTCACGTATTTATAATCTACCTTCGAATGTACTAGGAGTCCTAATATCAGATCTTTGGAGCTTTCTAGGCCTAATTTAGCGTCATCATTATAACCTGCAGCCTCCTCTTGCTAAGAAACAAATTACAATTAAAAATATAGCTTACAACAGTATCATTTGTGGTAGTTGGAAAGGTTGGAAAGTTTTTCATATATTATGCAATCAATATTCATTTAAAACTCATGTTAGCTTTGATTTATGAAATCTGAGTTATATAAAATATTTCTGTATGAGTTGGGTAATTCATTTTTAAATGGGAAATATATACTGTTATGACGACCTGTATTTCAAAAGTAGTATCTTAAATTATCAAATTATTTCTGAATTCTGATGTTTTCGTAAAACACTTTGAGTTGTTTTTTGCCTTTAGTTTAAAGTTTCCAAAGAGGTCATTGTGAGTTAATATCATCAGTTAATTGGCATAGGACAAAATTAATGAACTATTTTCAGACATTGGAGATAGATTTTTTAATATCTTCATACTCATTCCACTTTGAATTTTAAGTATATTATCCAAAGGAGTTCACAACATTTTGTAATCTACAGTCTCATGCTCAAGATTAAAGGACATTCAAAAACATGAGAGCGATTTTTGCTTTAGAAAACAAAACTGAGAGCGTCCACAAAAGACACTTACTGAATCATTACAAAAATCTAAACAAGTGTTGCACAATCGTATTAGTTGGATTGAATTTGAAAAATCAACAACATATCAACCATGAAAGTTTAACTTTAGCTACTTAAATTATGAGTCAAAACTGAAAACAAGTTTCTGCAAGTGGCCTATGTTCGCAGTTCTGTCCAAGAATATTCAAGTTGTACATTTTGTGCTAAGGTTTGAAAAACTTCTGCACTGTTTAAACCTCTTCCACTTTAGTCTGTAAGTAATGTGTATTTAGAAGAAAGTAAAACATAAATTGAAGGTATTCCCTTACAAAGTTTACATGCCTATAATTTTTATTTTAAAAATCCAATAATAAACCTGCCCAAAAATAATGCCCTTAACCAGCTAGTTCATGCATCAACATTATTAACAAGTAAAAAATGGTAATACATACTGACATGCCAGGCCCGAATTTAGGACAGAAAACGTAATTGAATTAGCAGAAAAGTTTTCTTAAGATTTCTTGAATTAATTTTTTTTTTGCGAAACTAATAACTAAATATTTTAAATAAGTATACTTTTGGAACAAATAAAACAGAATCATTGAATAACATGTCAAGCTAAACATCCGACTAAAATTTAACAACTATTTTATACTGACACTTGCCTTTTTTTAAAAAAATTCATCAGCATATATACAAATAGATAAAATTTTAACATCACTTTTAAATAAACTTAAACATACTTTAGTTTGTTTGTTTTCAGTGGTGGATGTTAAACTATGAAGAAGTAGTTTGATAATCAGTCACGTGACATCATAAACAAATAAGTTTGTTTCCTCGGTACAAATAAATCTTACATTTCTACCTAAGTAACTACGTGTATTTTGAGATCATGTCATATTCTGCTGCAGATAACGAAGATTGTCAATGAAGTCCTCCATAATATCATCATATTTAAAAAATAAGAAATATTTGTATAGTAACACAGAAGCAGGACCGTTTTATCCAATGGGTAAAAGGGGCAATTGCCCTGGGTCCACCGCGCGAGAGAGAGCGCGCGCGATGTAGTCAGGAGTGTAAGTGGGAGGAGCGACTTTGATTTATTTAATTTAAAACTAATTTAATTTTTTTAACTTAATTCTAAATTCGTAGTTTTATTACTTTCATTTTAATAATTTTCTTATTAGAGAATTTTTTTTTGTTTTAGTTAACCGTATTTTATTGCACATACAAATCCTGAATAATTCCATTAGTTGTTTAGAGTCGCAGCTCGCCCGATTATATTTAAATCAACCGTAAACATAACGCTTTTTTTTTATTAATCTAAGGGTCCAGATACAATTCTAGAAGGCCTCCAAGAGTTTGAGATTGAAACCTCCAACACCATCATTGATAATCTTATCCAGGGTTGAAATTATCAGAAAAAAAAAATAAGTTGAGGTACTCACCTGGGTGAAGTGGGCCTGTTTTTGAAAAAGAAAAAATATCTACGTATAAATGTAAAATACGACAAATAAGTCCCAGTACTAGTACCGCCTTAAAAAAATAAATTCGGGTACTCAGTACTGATGAGTACCGGAAGGATTTCACCCCTGCTTTTGTCAATTGTTTACATGATAAGAGAAAACGGTATATTTCACTGAGCAACATATTTTGATTTCTGGATGACCTTGCATTCATAAAAAATTTAACCTCTTTGCATCTATTCTACAATAAGTACCCAGATAATTTAGAAACCGCTTTCCCAGATGTTACATTCCAGCGCTAGTTGTAGTGTCAGTATCAAGGAGAGCAGAGATCCCAAATAGTGCATACTGTTGCAAATTTTTACGCGAAAGGAACATAATCTCGGAGTCTATCCAAAATGTAGACATAGCTCTTCGCATGTACATAACGTTACGTGTGCCCGTGGCTGAGGGAGCGCGTAGTCTCAAAATTGAGGAGCATAAAGTCAGAGTTACGTTCTGCAATACAAGAACAACTCCTTAATGCTTTGACACTAATGTTAGTTGAGAACGACATTTGAAGCTGATCGGCTTCACCGATATCATTGATAAGTTTGCAAGACTAAAAGCCAGAAAAAAATGTTGCGAATATAATATAAAATAATAAAATGATAATAATAATCCAGTTTCTTTAATAGTTTCCACCTATTTTTTTACTTCCTCAATTTTTTATTGTATGATATTTTCACCCAGGGCCCACCAGTGACTTAGCAATGCACTGAAATGTAGTGTGTTTGTTTTTTCTAGTTTGTTTGGTTTTGTTTGTTTTTTGGAGAGGTTCGTTGCTCAGAAATATAAAGACTTTTAGAACATCTAGATATTTTGAAAGACATACATTAACTCTTGGAAAACTTCCATTTTAGCAAGTTAGTTTTAAAACATCACTACAGACGTTTAAATTAATCATATACTTGTATCATGAAAGAAAGAAAAACAAGAAGTTAAAAAAATTGTTTCTTACAAAATTGAGTACATGTTCCGCAGTTTTCAGCAAATTATAGTTGGCATGACCAGTGGATAGAGTGAATTATCTCCTAATTATGTGACATGTAGTAATTACTTTTTTTTAATGTGTAGGTCCCAGGAGAGCCTTATTTACATTCTATATAGACCGTACATCCATGCGGTGGTAGTGCCTGCTTCTATATTTTCAAATATTCTAAAATCAATTCATGAACTACATTTAGTAATTTTCCTACTTAAATATCGTGTTAAACTGCAGAGAACAGTGTAACAAACAGCTGAAGCTAAATTAATCATTTAAGAAGTGAAAATACCTACAAGTAGGAAAGGAAATGGGTTTTAGGAACTAGGTACACGCTTAGAAAGAGAAGTGGGGTGATAGCAAATAGAGAAGATAGGAGGATCTTATTTCATATTCTAGATTGTCAATTTGAGTTCCTAATTCGTAAGAAACCATAGACTTTGTATTTGGACATCATAAACATCTAATTTGAACCAATGCTGCATTCAACATACCATGTGACACAAAAAAATCGATATTTAGGTGTGTTCTTATAATATTTACTTTTATAATTAAGAAATTAACTAACGTATAACACTAAAATTTGAATTATAGTCTACAATTTGATACCACACTTATTGACATAAATTCATAAAATAGTAGTTTAATCATTTTTTTAATGTAAGTCAACAAACACGATGACATGGCCTTTGACCCACGACGATAGGGTTAAAGGATAAATAGAATATATTATTTCCTACACCTATTATCAGAGTAGCGCCAAGGTAATTCATTTTAAAACTAGTTATTTTTGAACCAGTTGTTTTTCTAGATAATAGATCCTACAGTAGCAGTATGTATCTTGAAGATACAGAAACATGCATGCTCCATAAAAATGCTCTTCCTTATTCAACACTGAACATAAAATCTTTTGAAATGTCTGACTTCTTCGATTTCGTTTTAACTGAATTTGAACATGTTTCCTTTTTAATACAAAATACAAGTGTTATATGCGCTAGCCTTCTCTAATTTAGAAGTGACAGACCACCCATCGCCACCTCATAGACTACTGTTTTACCAAAGAATAATGGATTTTTCCATCACATTATAATGCCCCCATGGCTGACAGGGCGAGTATGTTTGGTGACGACGATTCGAACCCGCGGCCCGCAAATTGCGAGACGAGTGTCCTAATTATACTTTTTCTTCAAGCAGCTAAAGGTTGATAAATCTTTAGTTTCTGGCGCCATCTAGTAGTGATTATGTAATTATTAAGGTGTTTACTATGTTATGACCAAATAAACAAATGTGTCCTAGTAGCAGTGTTGAATTCAGGGGGGGGGGGGAGCTACAGGAGGAAAATTCTCCCTGAAGTACAGTATTTTCCATTTTGTCGAATTTTAATTCATTCCCCCAGATTCCCATTCCTTTCCCCTGGTGGAAAAGTTTTGATTCAACACTGCCTAGTGTTATTATAGACAGCCCCCCGGAGAAGCCAAGGAGACAAGAAATATATTTTATGTCCCAATGCGCATCATGGGACCCCTGAGAGCAGGAAAAAATTTATAAGGATTGTGTCAAATCAATACGGAACGTTTAAGCAAACAATAACCGTGTCCTTGGTCACTTATGCGTGCACATGACATTCCAAAAAGTATTCGGAGGGTGGGGGTTAAATTGCATTTCTTCTTCGGAGCCCTTAATGACTCTCGGCAACCCTAATTGTAGGGGAACACTTAATTTTCATTTATTCAGTTATATATATATCTTCGTTTAATAGTTATACTATTTCATAATATAACTTTAATATAATTATTGTTATACAATAAATACTATTAAAACTTTGTTTTTAGACAAAGAGAAATGCTGCTTTATTGAAATACTGTTTACTATACAAAATTGTTCAAGTAAATATGTTCTAAGCTTGTTTGTTTGTTGAATTTTGCCCAAAGCTACTCGAGAGCTATCTGCTCTAGCCGTTCCTAATTTAGAAGTGATAAACTAGAAGGAAGGCAGCTACTCAACACCACCCACTGCAAACTCTTGAGTTACTTTTTTTGCTAACGAAAAGTGAAATTGACCGTCACATTATAACGTCTCCATTGCTGAAAGAGCGAGCCTGTTCGATAATGAGAGTCGAACCTGCGACTTACAGGTTATGAGTCGAGTGTTCTAACCACCAGGCCATATTCTAGATAAACTTATGGTTATTTTATAGTACGATTCTTTGGGTTAAATCTGTTGTGGTCCCCAGTGGCTTAGCGTTAAGCTTGAGGGCTTGAAATGCAAAAATCCAAGATTCGATACCTACAGTGGGCACAACACAAGTAGCAGATTTTTTAGTTTTACGCTTAACAAAAAATTGTATTACATCGATTGCAAGAGCCGTTGTTATTGGTTTACGATAGTAGATCTGTTATGAGAAAAAGCATGGTCAGTATATTGCAGTATAATTTATATCGAATCTATTGTAAGAGACGTCGTGATTGGCTGACAACATTGGATCTGTTATGTGAAAAAGCATGTATTTCACTGCAGGATATTTCTTAGTCCGCGTCATGTAAGAAAGGACAGAATTGGCTTAATGATATATAGTTTCTCTGAAAGAGCATTTTATTGTAGAATAATATTTCTGGAATATTTTGAGTAATTTCTTCAAATGGCTGTTTTAATATACTTTTCCAAGTGTTGGGGTGAAATTTGTTTAAAACATAGTCTGTGATAAATATATGAGTTGATTCATGAGCATCTCTGAAAATACCTAAAGCAAACTCTATAGACTGGGAAAAAGTTTGGGTACGGTGTCTGTTGTCATTCCCACATTTATCTTTTATAATATAGCTGTGCGGCTTGTAAAATTAGGCTTGGAATATACTCAGCAATTTGTCAAAGCCATCTAAAGTGTCTTCAGTCTGGCGGTCTGTTAGGCCTTTCACAGAATTGACAAGACTTAAGCAATCAATCTCATACTGGGTTTACTTGGCATGCACTCTACTGCTTATTTCGTCCACTAGTTTCGTGGGAACCACGCTGAAAAGTAGACGTCAGCGGCTTCTGCGGGACTCCTGAAGAACAATTAATCATAGCAGTGGAAACTGACAATTTAGCACCATACTGTAGGCTTCCTCTAGACATTAATTGGTGGCGTAGTTCACTGCTTCACCAATTGTAACCATCAATTTTGTAAGACTTCATTACAACGACATAAGTCTAGGTAATTTGAATTGATGCTGTACGTATACCATCAAAGAAGGAATTTTATACAGACGTTTTATCGACCTTACATTCCACGTCTGTACATTATACCTTCGTAAATGTTTCAAATATAAAATTAATTATTTTTGTTGTTGCCGCATTAAATAAAAGAAATAAGAAATCCAACTATAACTAGCGAAATGTTTCTCTATACTTAAATGTTTACTTAAGCCTAATAGTTTGTTTGCTTTAAGCTCAAAGCCATACAATAGGTATCTGTGTTATAAACCGTCAAGCATGCTGCTGAGCCATGGGGGAGGGGTTCTAATTATAATTTGTTTTAAAATTCCTTTAATGGTTTGAACTCTTCCATATGGTAAAATTGATACCTGCTAGCTACACAAACACCTACTTCAAGTAACCCTTTATATGACAACATAAGTTTGTTTGTTGATGTTAAGCACAAAGCTACACAATGGGCAATATATGCAGTAGCCACCACGGGTATTTAAACCCGATTTTAAGCGTCATAAGCAATCAGATTTACCGCTGATATACTGGGAAGGGGTGGGGTACACAAGTTAAGAAGATGACCCAGTATAAAGAATATCTCTAAAATAATATGATATTTAATATCAAATAAATCCAGAAAAATTGAGCCTTGGTACTAATTTATTCGGGCCCGGCATAGCCAGGTGGTTAGGGCGCTCGACTCGCAATCTGAGAGTCGCGTGTTCAAATCCCCGTCACACCAAACGTGCTTGCCCTTTCATTCGTGGGAACGTTATAATTTGACGATCAATCCCACTATTCGTTGGTAAAAGAGTAACCCAAGAGCTGGCGGTGGATGGTGATGAATAGCTGCCTTCCCTCTAACCTTACACTGCTAAATTAGAGACCGCTAGCGCAGATAGCCCTAGTGTAACTTTGAGCGAAATCCGTAACAAACAAACTAATTTATTCAACTAGAAAATATTTCACTGAAATTCCAAGATTCAGTACCGTATTTTTCGGAATATAAGACGCACCCTTATTTTGAAGACAAAGTT
>NW_013665872.1:62363-78384 GCF_000517525.1 Limulus polyphemus | reverse complement strand
AAATTGAACTAAAATATACATGCCTATTTAAATATATTTACACATGACTTGTGTATATCGTATATATACATATATTATTCATGCCTTTGGTGTATAGGATGCAAGCAATTTTGACATCAAATTTTGGGGTAAAAAAGTGCGTCTTATACATCGAAAAATACGGTAATAGAAACATCAACAGCCAGAGATCAAGAGATGTTGTTTATAGAACATATTCAAGGATTTATTAGTTGCAAAAAATAGTACCCGTCCCCAAGAACAGGAAAAGTTTAAGTTAATCCATTAATTAAAATTATTTCATGGACTTTAAAAAGGTTAATTGTGTTGCACCCTTGGGTTTCACTCAAAGCTAAAGCTCTAAGCTACTTACACCGCCCACTGTGAAAAGTAATTGTTGAGCATTTCAGTCATGCTAAGAGCCGATGAGCAATAACATAAGGTAAATCTACATTGTTATTATTTAAGTTACGTCACATTTTGAAATGTGAATGATAGTGGGATTAATTTCTAATAAGTCAATGTAGAAAAAACTTGCTTTCGAAATAAAATTCGGCACCAACATTATTCATGCCTGTTCTCCCATCATTTCAAAAGTGAATGTTGAGCTTTGCCTGCATGCGCAGCTTTTCAAACGGGAGACAGGCGAACGCCCAGACAGACATCCTGGTTCGCAATATTTATATATAAGATCAAGGACATTCAATCCACAATATATATAAGATCAAGGGTATTCATGAAAGATAAGAGTTTATTTTTCTTTTGGGATTAAGAGCACTTTCTGTTACATACACTAAACTTCTAATTGTTTAAATCAGAAAACGCTTTTATTAGCAAGACAAGTTCTATAAGTAAGTTTATTTGCGAATTAAGCATACTTACAACTATTCATGGAATTTTTTGTTAAATGTTATTTGTGTAATTGGCCTACATCAGTAACGTTTGAAAGTTTTGTATTTGAATCCTACAGGTGAACGTAGCTGTAACAAACATTAGATAAACGAATTAACTTGTTATTGTTACGGACTGGATCTCGAATTATTTTACCAAATCATCCAAAACAACCCACCCAACATTAGAACACGTTACAAATTTTGTGTCAGAAGTGGGATTATTTTGACTAAAGTTCAAACTTTAAGATGACAACCCAGACAAAAAGCAAAATTGAAATTTTGCTGGAAAGGATAGAACAGTTAAAAGTATATAAAAAAGAAAGACACACAAAATTAAATGAAGAACGATGCAAAAACCGAGAAGAAAGAGACAGAACAATGAAAAAGATACAAATACAAGAAGAACCAGACAAAAATTAAAAGTGAAATAATAAATAAAGATAGAAAATTAGAAGAACGAAACAAAAACAAAAGATAAACAAGAAGTAATATATAAGAAATTAAAATGAAATAAAGAAGTAAGAGACAGGAATTTAAGAAAAGAGTTAAAAGAAAGAGATGTCATATTTAGAGAGGAATTAGAAACAAAGATAAGTCTGATCGAAGACAACATTGACGAAGCAACTAAAGGTGTACAGATGGATTACAAGTGTAAGATTAAAAATAGTACAGAAAAACATCAACAAAGTACAGAAAGGCTATATTGGTAAAATTAAAGAAGCACAAAAAGAGATTATTTAGGTAGAAAAGAGCATCAGTGACAGAATGAGACATTTGAAAAATGAAATAATAAATGCAAAGTTTCAACTCTTCTTTCAATATTTATTACAACTACTGTTGTGCCATTTGTTACTACAGGACCTTTTTAGACTACTGTATTTCACTCCAAAATATCATTCTATAATTTATCTGGCTAATTCAACAATATTGCGCAATTGAGAAACCAAAGAACTATGATGAAAAGGTACCATGGAAGGCATATAAGACTCACTTCAAAATAATTTCCAGATTAACTGGTAGAATAATAATCAACAAGCTATTCATCTTTTTGCCATTTTAAAAAAAGCAGATTTAATGGTTTTAAGTGAACTTCCAGCTGAGAGTCATAACAACCATCAAGCATTGGTAGCTGTATTATACAACAGATTTGGAGTAACATACTAAAAACAGAAGTATCTAGAGCAAAGTTCTTGAACAGAGTGTAGAGGAGAGAATTGGCTTTAGCCGAAATTGGAAAGGCCCACTCAATTATCTTACCAAGATGTTTCATGTGAAATGGTGGATTATTTAGCAACTCACCTATTTTTCGAAGTCATAGAAGATGCATATAAGAAAATGAGGATGAAACAAAGTAGGTGTACATTTTTAAAGGAAGCTTTGTAATTGCCAGTGGAACTTGGATCCATCAAAGTCATAAATTAACTTCTAAAGGCACCATTTATAACTTACTGAATCGTCAAATACTTTGGTATTGAAACATCATCAACTTCCCCTAATGATATTCTAGAAGAACAGAAAAAATCAAACATACAGCTAGTTACAAAAAATGGAGAGAATAAACCATAAGAAAACAAATGTTTTAAGTGTAACTTGAAAGGACAAATTGCGAGGAATTATAAATTAAAGCCTGTCTGAAATGAACTTTTATTCCAGGGGATACTGTAAAGAGAAAAATGTTATAATTATGGGAAATGAAACTGTAAGGAATAAACAGCTTCTATTAAACTAAGGAGACAATGTCCTAAGAAGGAGTCTTTGAGACCAATAAGATCAAAGGAACAATAAAGAGCTAATCAGACATAAAAAAAGGCAGATGCTATCTGGATTTATGGGGAAATTTTAGCTGGGAAAACTCTATCTACCCAAATGAGATAAGAATTCATTATTTGAGGGAAATCGTTCACTAAAACATGGGTTTAATTATTGAAAACTTTGAAGTATGTTGATCAACATTGCTTTTACAGCTACAACTGTTTGACCCGATTTGGTAGTGAAAAGTCGAAAATTACTGCCAAAGATGAAGAAGAGAAATTGATGGAAACAGTAGGGAGACATTTATAATGTTCCAGTAAAGGGAAATGTGGAAGTAACTTTTATTATAGGAAGCTTCTCTACACCTAATAATGATTGGATAATTGACATCAAAGAAAAGTACATATTGGGAACTAAATACATGGATGGGAGCTTAGGCTAGCATTACAGTCTATGACCAGGAAATCTCTATGTACTACTTGACAGTTACAACACCAGAGGCTGAACATCCAGTGATAGAGGGGAAGGTGGTCATTGTACCACTGAGGAGTGAAATACTCATACAAACAATTATTAGCAATACTCCTAGATTTAGTGGCAGGGGTATAGTAGAATCAAACACTCCGTCATGTTCTGAGAGATTAATAGTTGTAAAAAATATTGTGTATTTGAATAATAAAGATATCCTACAAGACTTTAACCAGAAAAAACTTAAATCGGCTTGTGATAACATGAAAAGTAATTATGATGCTAATGCTGATAAGACAGGATTTTGTCAGGGCGACATTGTGTGGCTGAACAACTATCATTACAAGAAAAAACGAATTCCAAAGGTGAGTGTTAAGTACCATATGTCATATTGTAAATATATATATATAGTTTACAGAGCCTAGAGGAACAAGCAAACCAAGCCAAATATCATCTACCACGATTGTCTTTGGAAGTATTTTAGTGAGAGAATGGCCAACTGGGTTAATTCACAGAATATGTCTGTCAGCAGAAAGAACCTGCTGAGGATACCATAGTTCATCTTAAAACCATATCCATAAGATAAACAAGGGTAGAGCTGCTCATGGAATCACTGACCACCTACCTAGGAAGAACTCCCATAGCAACAGAATAACCAATGATAATAAGGAACAAAAGGTCATTTCATCTGTACACCACAACCCTTGGAAAAGAAAACTACTGAAAATACTAGCCGAATAAACAGTTTATTATAATATTTTATTTGTGTATTAGGATTATTCAAGGGACTTCACAAACCAGGAAGGGGTGGTTTTATAAGCTGTTTGGGGTGAGCTCCTTATTTCTATAACGCCAAGAATCTAGTAATTTTGGGCAGTATCTAGAGACAGAGATACATTGTTTATAAATACAAGTAAACAGTCAATATATCTAGTGAGTGATTCAGTTCAGTGTTTGTAGTAAGTATTATTACACATCTTATGTTAATTGATCTATTAGTAAAACTTATATGAGTAAATTTATTTGTGAGCTAGGCATACTTACCATTGATCAAGGAAATTTCTGTTAAACGTTATTAGTGTGTTAGGCCAACAGTAAAATCTGTTGAAAAGTTTAGTGTTTGAAATTAAGCACACAAGTGCAAATGGCTGTAGCAAATGGTAAAGTATAAATAAATTTACTGGATATTAATACATGGATTGGATATCGCATTATTTCTACCAAATAATGTAAACGAACCCGTCCAACAATAGAACATGTTACAACAATAAGTATAGACGTATTCTAGAAACAATTAAAACCCAAACTCATGATATATATGTATTTTATTTTCGACTTTAAACAATTTTTCCACTATATTAGAAGTTTTAGTTTACTTCTCATGTAAATTGCTTACTTTTGTAAAGCTCTAGCAGTATTTAGTTTCCTTTCCTGAACTGCTATTGCTCTAGTTAATGTTACCTATCACCTGCAAATGTACTTCTTCCAATCTTCTGAGAATCTTATTCTACATTTGTTGGGGACCCGGCATGGCCAGGTGGTTAGGGTGCTCGACTTTGCAATCTGTGGGTCGCGGGTTCGAATCCCCGTCACACCAAACATGCTCGCCCTTTCAGCCGTGGGGGCGTTATAATGTGACGGTCAATCCCACTATTCGTTGGTAAAAGAGTAGCCGTGGGTGGTGATGACTAGGTGCCTTCCCTCTAGTCTTACACTGTTAAATTAGGGACGGCTAGCGCAGATAGCCCTCGTGTAGCTTTGCGCGAAATCCATCACAAACAAACATTTGTTGGGTTTCCAAGGAAATAGTTTATTAAAATTAAATGGGTTGTGCATAATATGAAAACTAAAGAAGTCTTTCAGATGAAAATATCAGAATCAAACAATAAATTTGATATGATTGGAGAAAATAATATATATACATATATTGACTTTTTGAGATATATTTGTGAAAACAAACCTACCTCTTTGACTGGTGTTTAATTATTTGTAGATTGCTAGCTTATTTCTTCTCTTTAAGACAGTTTCTAAGTATGTTTTGAAGACTTAATAATAACTTGAAATATATTATTGAGAATCACTTGGAAAGTCAATTGTAACTTGTTGTTTCTTTGTTTTGTCTTGTCAACATAATATATATATATTGTTTCGTAATATAGGTTTTCGGTTTGAATTGGTCAGGATAACCAAGAAATGTTATTTAGATTTATAAAACGTATTTAATAAAGTCCCTTCACAGTGATTGATTGATACTCTGGAACCATATATCTTACAAGTAGAAATTGGCAAAAGTGGATAAAGAAAACTGTTTATACAAAAAGCAATTTAGTCACAGATATTCAGTTTTCTCATTGTTGAATCTTGCTAAATAATGCTTGCAAAAATCTATTTGTTTTGTTGTTGTTTAGTTTTCCTTTCGTTTATGATTTATAAATGAAATATTGACAGTAATACAGGTAATGTCTAAAATTGATGGTGATACGTAACTATTGAAAATGGCTGAAGTTCGGAATGAGTCGGACGAGTTATGTTAATTGTTTAAGACTTGCTAAATGTACCTCAGTATCTGCCGGTTTTCTTTAACAAATCGCGTAATTCTAATTTCCAGTTTAATCACATAAAATTGGCAAACTATTTCATACTTATTTCAACTTTTTGCTACTTAAGTTACTTCTCATGGAGATTTTATAATAGAAGCACAAATGCACAATTTAAAAACAAATTAAATGTGTAAAAAATAAAAGGTTAAGGTACAAGTGTATTATATAATCTAAACAAATTAAACTTAGAATCAGATTTCTGATGATCAGTCATGTGGTCTGGGATAAAAATGATTGGTGGTTCAAGTTATGGTATACACACAATTTTGTCTGATTTGTCACTTTAAAGAGAGTAACACAGTTTAAAGCACTACACGTTATTCTTGAACGATAGTTATACCTCAAATAAGACATTTGGATCTTTAAATCATACGAAGATCAATCAGACAAATGGGAGCCGTCCAATTACAGCAAGCTGTTGCAAGTTTGCTACGAGTATGTCAAATCGTCGTTAACAAAAATTAGGACTACTTCCAAACCAATAGTACAATTGTTCAAACACCTAGACACGACTGACCCTCAGCCACTATCTTACCACTTCTGACTGCCATAATAGTAAGATACGTGTTGCGAGATCAGTTCTGGCTACCATAATCGTAAGGTACGTGTTCCGCGAAATTAGAAGCATAATTCATAAGACTGACCTTTATTCCAGGTGCTAAATGACAGGCGTTTCACTCACAGCAAGCACGAAATAGCCTTTAGTGATACTATTTGACCTGTGAAGCAATGTCACTTTGATAAGTGAGCCACGCTATATCCTGAAACCATATAACAGGCGCCTAGTCATCTAGGGAGGATCTGAAACTAGTTTTAGCCACATTTCTATACAGAAACGTGATGTATACGACGGTGGTCAAAGTATGATCTAGGCAGGAATAAGCATTTGTGGATGTACTGACTTCTACATCTTACATAATGGTCCAATTAATCCCACATGTTATAGGGACCACATCCGATACTTTTTGAACTGTCATACGTTAGTGTAATTTAGCCTAATTCAAGATGACGTCTTCCTCTACCATGATAAATAGGTCAACACATTACACGAAGAACAGAGGATTAATCAGTTTCAAGCCATTCAAGCATCGCAGAAAGGTAGAAGTCATTTAAGCACAATTATACTAGGCAGAAATGCTCTGTTTTATACTAGTCAGAAATGGTCTGTTTTATACTAGTCGGAAACTCTTCATTTCATTAGAGTAAACAATGTGAGTATTTATAACAGCGTCTCTAGCCTTATTATTACTGATTATAGTTTTACAAGCCAATACAAAAAAAAACAACAAAAAAAAACAAGCAAAAAACAAACAAACCAGATACGAATATCTTACTGAAACCTGGACAATAATAATAAATGCTATATTGATTATGTCATAGGGTAGTTTTAAAATTAATTCACTAACCTTCATTTTTTTCGCCCTTAAGAATTTCTTTGAGTATGTCCTTCACTTTCTGCCATTGGAAAAATCTGGTGTTTTACTAATACGCATTAATTGGAAAATAATTTGTGCAAATTATAGTGCATTAATTGGAAACTGCCACATTGAGGATTCATCATTTCTCGAGTTCGCTGTTGTTGTACTTTGTCTATAAGTGGTTTTCTGAGACTACTTCAGCGATTTTTTTTAACAGCAGACGATTAGTTGTAAGTGCTGATTTATTCTATTGATTTTCGTACTTCATTAAAAATTGATAAGTACTGTTGACGTAGAGTCAAAATAGGGATTTGTAGTTTGTTTGTTTTTGAATTTCGCGCAAAGCTAAACGAGGGCTATCTGCGCTAGCCGTCCCTAATTTAGCAGTGTAAGACTAGAGGGAAGGCAGCTAGTAATCACCACCCACAGCCAACTCTTGGGCTACTCTTTTACCAACGAATAGTGGGATTGACCGTCACATCATAACGCCCCTACGGCTGAAAGGGCGAGCATATTTGGTGGGAATGGGATTCGAACCCGCGACCCTCTGATTGCGAGTCGAGGGCCCTAACCACCTGGCCATGCCGGGCCGGATTTGTAGTTTGAGAAAATAATGTTGACACTATTTTCGGCCCAGTTTCTTTATTTTTTTTACCCGTTTGTAAAATAGGCAATTTTATGAGTCCCTGATGGGACAGCGGCAGGCAAGCTACAACACTAATATCTGGGGGTCGATTCTCCGCGGTGGACACAACAGATAGCCCAATGTGGTTTTGCACTAAAAATAAATTGCACTTCCATAAAGAAATAAAACCAAAACGAAATATAGTTGTCTTACCGTAATGCTTCAAAAAAGTTAATTTTGGGCTACTTTGAATCACGTTAATTACACTTCGCCATTTTTATTTGTTGTGTTACCCTGCAAGGTTTGTTAAGTTCAATTTGATTGACTAAAAGAACTACCAGTGTTGACAAACATTTTAAAGTTTATTTGTGATAAGTTTATGTGAATCAGCTTCTAGTAGAATCATATGATTAGATTAAAATTTAAATTGTTTAAGAACTATATTACAATTCAAAATCAGAAAGATTTACAATTTATATTTATTAAAAATGTAAGAATATTTTTATGCTCATAACATTTTAAACAAAGAAATAAATATTCATTCTGTGGACACTTATGTTTATATATTCTCAAATATAAAGCATGGTTACCATGTAAAGCAGGAGCAATCTAGCACAGAAATTACACACTTAAAATTAGAGTGTTAACAAAGTCCTTAGGCATTCTCAATCACTCCTCTGAAAGAAGTGTTTCGAAGGTATCGTTAATGTCTGGAGCCACTTGATGGTATGCGATGCACTTCCTAAGGGAATTTCATAAATGCTTGATAGGTCCTAAAACTTTTGGTGAGGTTGTGGTCTGGAGAAGTGTTCCATTCATGTATAGTTTAGGTGGGTCTTTTTTGTGTTTTTTAAACTTCTAAAATTTAGTAATTGGTTTTTTTGGGACGTTTAATTCTATTCGATATTTTTGACAGTATTCTTCTATATTATTCAATAATGGTTCTAAATTTGTTGCTGCTATGGATGGGGTGGGGGCACTTTTCCAGACCGCAACATCGTCTGCGAGTTGTGATGCAAAACCTCGATAGGCATATTACTCACATACATAATGAATAGAATGGGGCTAACTACCCCTCCTTGGGGTACACCTGCCTCTGGGGTGAATGCCTCAGAGTAGGTTCCCCTTACATTTATTTTACATGTTCTATTTTCCAAGAATTTGGATAACCAGCGAATAATCAATCACCCGCGGTAGTTTCAATTCCGTCATGCGGCACCTAAGACCATTGTACCATACAGTGTCAAAGGCTTTCTCGACATCGAGAAATCAGGCGACAGTGCATTCATTTTTATTAAAGCTATCTATTATTGTTTCTGTTAGTCTAACAAAATGATCAGAGTTTCTGGTAATTTAGAAGTGACTTCAAGATAATTTTAAAGTATATTGCTTGTTATTCGTTTGAGAATTTTTCCTACACAGCTGGTCAGGCTGATCGGGCGGTAGTTGTTTGGTTTATTTGCTGACTTTCCTTCCTTATGAAACATGAGTACTATCGCTTGTTTCCAAGAAAACGGGATGTATCCAGAACTTAGTGATAAGTTAAAAAGTGCTGTAAGGTGTCCATATCTCCGAATGCCATTTTTGAGGAGGATAGCCTGTATGCCGTCTTCTCCTGATGCCTTGTTTTTGGTGGTTTTTATAGCTAGTTGAACTTCTGTTTCTGTAATTGTTTTTGTGAGAAGATGTGTAATTGGGTTTTCTATTTCATTTAGTCTGATATTTGTGTTTTGTGTGTTAACTGGAAATTTTGGTATGTACATGGTTATGTTTTGTTTAATGTGGTTGTTAATTTTATTGTAGAAATGTACATTCATATCTGGTTCGTGGTGTGTTATGAATGTATTTTGTAGGTGTTCTTTAAATTATTTTGCCTGTTCAGTATTTAATGGACACTCTCTCTTCTCCGGATCGGGATTTAGGTCGTCGACCTGGGAGGGTCAGGTTCAAGTAGACCTCTTCCTCCCTTCTGTACGGTTGTTGTTGATTTTTTTCTGTGGTTCAGGTTTTTTTGGTTGGCTGGTTTGTTATTGGGTTAATGTATTTCTGTTGGTACTTTCCTTTTCAGGGCCATGTCCGTTTTATGTTATCAATTTATATGTGTGTATTGTCCTATTTTTGGGTGTTAGTGTACTTTGGGTCTATAGTAGAAGTAGTAAGTGTGGTAATAATAAAGGTAGTTCTTGTGCTGCTGTTTTTATGATTATTATGAATATATTATCTTTGTTTTGAGGGCTGTTATATTTTTCCACGCCTATTTTGAATATGTTTTTGATTGTCTCTACTACTTTGTTCATGAATTCCTGTGTTTTAGGAGGTGTATCTATAGGTAACTTCTTTTGTTCTATTGTTTCTTTGGTTTGTGTGTTGATTTTCTCTTCTTGTGCTTGTGGAGCCGAAGGTGCTGCTGGAGTCGGTGTGGAGGCTGCAGACATAGTCAAAATTTGAGATTGTCGTAGTTCATTTCTGGCACTTTACTTGTTACTTTCACGTTGCTAACACAGGAGATATTCTCTGAGTTACGTGGATTGGTAACATTTCAACAAAATTTGAATTCTTATACAATCTACACATGCTTCAGTAGGTCTGTGACATTTCCTGATTGGCTAAAGGACATGCCAATCAGTGATTGCTTTACCGGCCTACGTTGATCTGACTCGTTTTATAAGCTGTACTATTTCTTGTAGATCATTTTCCAAACGGTTCTGCTATGATTAGTGTCTGGCAAAAAGCTTCAGCAGATATTTCATTTGCAGCATCTTAATCAACAAATGGTCCAGGCAGCAGTACGGTTGTGGGTTATTTCGTGGGCATTCGCTGTTTCTGTGATCGCCCCCACACCCTACGCAGCGTGGGAGAGCTTTACATGCGGCTGCCACATGTCCATACCGTTGGCAGTTGTAACAGAAAATACACAGTAGAACCCACCAAAATACCAGCGGTAGTAGTAACCCAGTGGATCTTCTCAAACAAAACACAGAAACTAACTAACCTCATAAAAGTACAAGTACAAGAAACACAAGACATACAAAACATAATATTAAATGGTATCACACTTTGGTACGCTCAACTTTAGTTGCTAGTATGTTTTTCTGAGTGAGCTCTGTTTCTATTTCTTCGTTTGTGATGCTTGCGTGTATGTCTTTTATCACGAAAGACTTGTGGTTTATTTTGTTTCCCGGTATGAATAAATGTTTCACTTGAAATACATTGTTTGTTTTGAATTTCGCGCAAAGCTACACGAGGGCTATCTGCGCTAGCCGTCCCTAATTTAGCAGTGTAAGACTAGAGGGAAGGCAGCTAGTCATCACCACACACCGCCAACTCTTGGGCTACTCTTTTACCAAGGAATAGTGGGATTGAGCGTTACATTATAACACCCCCACGGCTGAAAGGGCGGGCATGTTTGGTGTGATGGGGATTCGAACCAGCGACCCTCAGATTGCGAGTCGAGCGCCCTAACCACCTGGCCATGCCGGGCCTTTGAAATACATTTAGACAGAAAAAAAATCATTTTTTATCAATTTAAGTATTGTAAAATCTTTAATGGAACAAGTTAATGCTAGTAAGCATTCTTTTCTGCTTATTATTACTATTTAAGTCCGTGAGTATCGTACGTAGACTAGTGTTCAGCGTGTCGGGCTGCGTACTATAAGATTCAAGACTTGTCCCTCGTTGCCTCTGAGTGCTCTGTATTTTGAGCTGTAGGTGCATTATAAGGGTTACAATGCCTCTGAGTACTCTCTATTTTGAGCTGTATGTGCATTATAAGGGTTACAATGCCTCTGCGTACTCTTTACTTTCAGCTGTGTGTGCATTATAAGGGTTACAATGCCTCTGAGTACTCTCTATTTTGAGCTGTTGGTGCATTATAAGGGTTACAGTGCCTTTGCGTACTCTTTACTTTCAGCTGTGGGTGCATTATAAGGATTACAAGTGCCATATTTTTGTGTTCCAAAACCCTTGTGGTGGCGAATACTATTTGACGGCTATTTTTTTTCTCCCGTCAGTATTTTCTAATTAGAGACAAATATACCTAAACCCTACCTGTCTCTGACCTGGCCGTTTAGTCCTTGTGCGATTCAGGTTGAAAACACCAATACTAATTCAGTGTGGCTTTATCTTTCGATACGTCATAAAACATCACCTCTAGGTCATATTTAAATAATTCAGGAATGACAAAACGGTTTAGTTGTTGAATAGTGTAACTGTGTATTTGTACAGAGGTTATCGTGTGCCATATACTTTTTGTGTCACGTACGTTTAGGATTACTATAGACGTTTCTTTAAGTGCCAAAACATCACCTCTAGGTCATATTTAAATAATTCAGGAATGACAAAACGGTTTAGTTGTTGAATAGTGTAACTGTGTATTTGTACAGAGGTTATCGTGTGCCATATACTTTTTGTGTCACGTACGTTTAGGATTACTATAGACGTTTCTTTAAGTGCCAGATCAATACAAAACTTCCTTCCTTGAATGATACAATACGCAAGATACTCGTCTTTTTACCACATATTTTGATAGATGTTTCGTCGTAGAACCTCTGGAACATAGGATAACCATCTTTTCCAAATATTAAAATAAGGTAACCCGCGTTGTCCTTTGATATTGAGGTCGGGTGGTATAGGAAGTTTTGTACAGACTTCATTCTTGTTGGTTTTATTTGCAAATGAAAAATCGTCCATCTTTTTTCTCAGTTGGAAGTGAATAAGTTTCAAGAACAATCAGTAATGTTTTAAATCATCTAAGTTATTTGTCCTTAGTAAACACTGAGACATTTGTCTATTTATTAGTCAGTTACCACAATATAATATATATATTAACACAGTAAATATTTTACATATTTTATTGTTCAGATGTTTCTGTCTATTTTAATATATATTGCAAATACTAATACAGTACAAATTAAATTATAACACAATACGATACATCTTATAATTATCACAAGAGCATTAGCTCATTTGGGTAAATATAATTGATTATTATTATTATCTAATATTCTACTTAATTTTATTTAACTTTAAAATATTCCATGCATTTGTAGTTAATCAAAAATCCCTTACGAGTATCTTAAATTGTGTTATATTATTTTCATTTTTATCATTAAAGGTCAGTTATTAGATATTTTAATGCTAAGTAACTAAAATATTTATACGTAATCTCCTTTTTATATATTGGAATTTTATGTTTTAATCCTTATATTCTACTAGAATAAACATCAAATTTTATTTGTAAGTAATAATTTTTCTTTATAAATAATAATATTGTATATATTAATAAATATCTCACAGGAAATATCTTTAGTGAAATATACCTGTTATAAATTGTTTCATTTTTATCATTATATAATGTTATGTTAAGCTGCAATAAAAAATTGACTTTGGTGTGGTTGGATAAGTTCCTCACTATGTCATATTACTGACTGTATTGATTAGAAATAAAGAATTCATGACATCCGGCCGATTAAAAACTTTTTAAAACAATAGGTTGTAATTAACATAAATCTTATTGTTTTTGCCAAATTTTTCAACATTCTGTTTTCAACTTGAATTTTTATCAGTCCATAACCCTAAATATTTTATAACTTCTACTCTGCAAACGTTAATAATTATTATTATTATTATTTATACACGAATATACAATTTAAAATCATTTTCATTTGTAATCATTGTATTTTTTTAATTCAAAACACACAAAAATATATATTTTATTTAGTTATACTGATAGATTATTTGTTTTCAAAACCAATTTTTTACTGTTTTTAAGTCAGTTTTAATTTTAGTTCTATTCTAGTAGAGTTAAATGTCAATGCCGTATCATCAGCAAATATATTGATTTTACAATTAAAAGTACAATCACATAATACAGTATATACTAAAAAATTGGGTCCAAGTACAAAACACTATGCGACACAAAGTTATTTTCATTTTTATATTCTATTTTCGTTTACATAAATAAGGTTTTAACCATTTTAATACAATGCTTTTGATCCCAGGAATTTCCATTTTATATAATAATACTTGATATCATACTACATAAGACACCTTCTCGAAATTCAAAAAATATATTCAGAGCTTCTCTCATTATCTAAGGTCTAAGGAATCATAAATATTTTGTGTGAAATTTAAGAGTGCCTTTTTAATATTTAATTCTTCTCCAAGTCAATATTGATTTTTAGTGCCTATTTAACAATTTAGTCAACCTTCACTAATTTTTTCTAATATTTTAAAAAATATTGATAGTAATGAAATAGGTCTATAATTTACATGATTATTTCTATAACCTTTTTTTGTATATTGGAATTACTAAAGGTTGTTGAACTCTTTTGGAAAGCTCCTGTTGTAATAGATACATTACATATACAAATTTCCCACAATATTCCAAAAAATCATACTTAAGCCTTACACCTGCTTTGTCCTTGATTAGAAAGTTTCATGACATCATTACCACCCCTAAATAAGCTATAAATATTGGGGGAAAAAAGCACGACTCTTATTGAAAATCATTAAATAACTTCTTAAACGTACTTTTTGTTGTTTTATTCGTCGAAACTAACAGCTCTGTTTGGTACTGTCTAATGACAGAAGCTTTACTATTTTAACCATTCTAAAAGCAGTATAAAACATCTTGCCGGAACCCCTTTGAAGAAGTGGTTTGTTTGTTTTATAGCAAAGCCACATTAGGCTAGTTGCTGTGTCCATCGCGGGGAATCAAACCCCCGAATTATAGCGTTGTAAGTCCGTAAACTTACCACTGTCCAACCAAGGGACTATGATAAGTAGAAATAACTACAATTCATTTTTATTTGGTCCGTCTTCCCAACCAAACATAAAAACTCATAAGCTCATCAGTACAGTCAAAGGCAGCATAATCGAAATTTAGATCTCGGTTATTTCTTTTACGTGCCTAGTTTATGTGATTTATGCTTTCACAATATTGCTTTAGACATATAATATAACGCGTAAGTTAGAAACAATATAACGTAACTAGTTTTTAATTGTTAATTTCTCATATAATTTATAAGTAATTTCCAAGACTTTCGACAGCATAAACTTCACAACACGTGCTTAGTAGAAGTTGAAACAATCCCTTACTTGAATTAACGACAGTTCATTAATTTCGTTTGTTATCTTACCCAAACGATGCTTAGGAATGATATAATGCAGAGCGCCTGCATTCGAGAAAGGAAGGCATTGAATATCTGTGTGTGTGATTATGAGCTGACCCTGGGGTTTTTCATGAGTCCTCCAGTTACATGTACGTGTACGTTTCGTGCGTAAAACCTTGACATTGTTTATCATTTTGACTCTTAAATTTCATTATTCCCCTTTCCATAAAAAAAAACAACAACTTATATTTAACTTTCAATTACCTGGAATCATAAGCCTAATCGGAATTACCAAAACTGCGGCTAAAATGGCGGTTTCAGTTGTATAAATGTATTGATATTTTTAAAAACACTGGAATAGAAACACTACTTGGGAAAGTTTGTTTACAAGTTTCTTTTACTTTCTACTGATATAACAGTTCTTAAACTGAAATACAGAGAAAAGAACGTTCCAGTAAGTAACAAAATATATCTCCATTATATAAAAACATTCGATATAACTGGTTTACTAGGAATAACGAATATCAGCTTCCACGCGAACCATTCAGAGTGTAACTCAATAGGATAAGGCTAAGATCGCATTTCAATTAAATGGCAAAACACAGGGGAAAACAACAACTGAAAAAGTGGTCCACATGAGACAAACTAAAACTTATTTCGTGAAATACCCAGGAAGGCCCAAGAGTGTATCCGTCTTCAAACCGGATTAAACACTAGTTCCTTGCATAACGATTGGCTGGTCCATTGATAAGTTAATTAATTGTATTTTATATCCTCTTATAGGTTTTTCAGCTTAGGCCTCGTAACTCCAAATACTTTATCTTCGCACGTTCGGCGACAAGTTAAACGTTTATTATAGTGTTTTGAATTTTCAAATTTTATTAGGAATTCAATTCTTCTAAGTGAAATACTTTTTCTATTACTCAAACCAAACTCTACTGCTACGCTCTGCTCTTTTCTTGGCTGTAATTCGGTAAAGTAATATTTATAATTTCAAACTTTCAAGTATTTGGTGTTTTCAACTTGAAAGGCTCAGCATTATCAGAGGGAGGACAACCAGTCAATATGACCCGCCGCTTACATCGTTACTATTAACCAACTAGTGGGAGTAAGTGTCAATTATAACATTCATATAGCTGAAAGTGCAAAACAGGTT
>NW_013665872.1:57071-61475 GCF_000517525.1 Limulus polyphemus | reverse complement strand
CGTTTTGTGGTGTATTTTTCTGTTACATTTGTAGGATTGGTTGTGTTTTGTGGTGTTTGTTTTCTTGTTTTCTTCGATTGGACTAGTATGAAATTGTTTTGGTCTTCTGGTGTTTCTTGGAGATTATCTTCGTGTACTTCTTTTTGTGTCCCTTGTTGGTCGTGTGAGTTTCCATGTACTTCTTTGTGTTTAGTTTGTGCAAGTGTGTTGTATTCTTCTTCGTGTTTAGTTTGTGTAGGTGTGTTGTTGTATTCTTCTTTGTGTTCTAGTGTTGATTTTCCTGAGTGTTCTTCTTGTGGTTCTGTAGTTACGTTAATTTCCATGGAAGTGTTTTTTTGTGTGTCTTTTTTTGTTAGCCTGACTGCTTTCTTTGTTTTACGTGGAGCTAACCTTGCCACTAATAGTTTGTTTGTTTGTTTTTGAATTTCGCGCAAAGCTACACGAAGAGCTATCAGCGTATAGTCGTCCCTAAGTTTGGAATATGCCCAGTGGTGAAATGAGCCGGAACGTTGTTCCCGAAATAATTATTTATATATTTTATTAGGGACCTGTGAGAAGAGAAAAGTACCCCCCCCCCCAAAAAAAAATATCGATAAAAAATACGCCAATAAAAATGTATAAAACATTAATTATATAATACTCAATTCTCGATACATATTTCTGTGACTGTTTATTGAAGATTGCTGCGGTTACTTCATGGTGTCACACTGTTCTTGCTTCCGCGCAGACTCGTAATCCTTTGGTCTACACTCTGCAAAATACATGGCCTGCCAGTACAGACGACGTAGTTCGTCCAATCTGTGTATATTGTCAATTGGTGCCCAATTCAGTTATTTAATTACCGTATAGTCTTCTTCCTTCTTTCTCCCTTTTGTCTGGATGTTCATAACTCGGTACCCATATGAACTTGTACTTTAAGTGAACAACCCATTTGGCCTGCAAATACACAAATTAAACTGTTGTTTCTCTATCAGGTCGAATTCGCTCCCCCCCCCCAAAAAAAATAGTAGAAAAACTTCAAAATGTCGGTTGAAAATACACAGGTGACATCTCCCCCCCCCATCCTTCCCTATATATAGAAGCTCAGTATGATAAATTTATAGAAAGGCAACATGTTTACAAGTATTTTACATGAATTGTTACACGGCTGCGGTGATGTCACTTTCATCAAAGAGATTTTCCTACCTATAAACTTAAACTGACGAATGCGCAAAAGTTTATTATCGTTAGCCGCGTAATGAATCTATTGTGAAAATAAATTTAAAAATTACAAATACAATCTTTTTTTTTCATCAATGATGTTCAATTCTATGAACACCTTTCGAGTAATGTGTAATAAACTTTTTTTGTCAGAACTTTAATTCAGACAATATACAACAATTCAACTAATAGAGAATTTTTTCAACTTTCATTTTGTCATTATACCTCATAAGCAGCACAAAATTATGATCACTTAATTTATTATATAATAATAGCTTTCAAAAATTACGAAACAAATTTTCTATTTTTTTCCAAGGCTAGTTCCTTCATTGACAAATTTTAGTTGTTTATTTGTTTGTAGTTAAGCATAAAGCTACACAATAGGCTATTTGTGGTCTGCCCACCACGGGTATCAAAACCCGGTTTCTAGCGTTGTATCTCCGCAGACATACCGCTGTGCCACTGAGGGGCAATTTTAGTTGTCATATATTCACAGTTTCAATCGCTGGATTGGTTAGAAGTCATGCAGCTCGTCAGAAACACCCACCGTCAACACTTGGGTTACTCTAGTGTGACCGAATGGTGGAATTTGACCATCACACTCATCTAGCGCACCCACAACCCCAAAATGCGTTTTTGTGGCAACGGGCCGCAAACCTTGAATCTTCAGTTTCACAATTCTAGCACTAATCACTGGAACCCGCCTGCCTGAAAATAGAAGTAACTTGAACTAATGATGGGTAGTAGTAGCAGTAAATTGAACAAAATACTGGACATGAATTGTGTAGCATAGATAAATTCAGCCTACTACCTTGTGTCCAAAATATTCTGTTTTCTAAAGTTGTACAAATCCATTACTTATACTGTTTTTTTAATCGAGAGCAAATACATTTATAAAAAAATATGTTGAAAATTGTACAGAGAAATAAAACCTTAAATATTTCAAGTTGTATATTGTGAATAAATGTTTCTTAAGGGTTTTAATATTAAAGTGAGATTAATCATAACATTATAACCCAAACGTGTGCGTCTTCAATAACGGGATTCGATCCCATAACATGCTGATTTTAAATCGAGTGCCCTCACCATCACGATGCAGGTCTTCCAGAAATAATGGCAACTTTACATCAAATAAAATGAAATATTAAGAAATATGGTCAGAATTATAGTGTTTAAAAATTTCCAAAAATCATAAATAATATATATATTTATATTCTAAAGACATTACACAAGAAAGCTCAGGAAATACTAACACAAAGGATCTTTTTTTTATAAACTAAGTTTCCCATTTTTTATAGATTTTTCCGTTTGGGGAATGTCGTGAGAAACCTAGGCTCAAAATGAGTAATAATATATATCTGGTTTTGATTAAAAAAGAACACAAAGTTATACAATTTAATTAAACTCTTGAAATTCTGATTTTATCACAAACTACAGCTTTCTTGACAAGCAAATATAAAGAAGCCTCTCTAATCCAGAAGATTAAAAGCAGTGTTGGTTGGCTTCTTGCATATATATATTCTGGATGATGTTAATGATATTTTATTTACGCCCTTTTTATAACGTCTGTTAAATTTTTTCCAGCATATACATGATTTGTCTGTATTATAACAATTTCCACAAAGATACAACTTCGAAACTTTGAAATAATTATGTTAAAATTTATATCTTTAAGTGTAGAATGGAGGTTATAAATCATTACAAAATGATGACAACAAAATCCAGAAGATTTATTATTATTAGTAGTAGTTCCACTCATTTTGACAATGAATACATTTAAACCTATAATATACAGCCAATATTTATACCCACCCCTTTTGCAGGCCTTGCCACAGATAAATACTAGGTGCACTTCCTTAGGGTCCGCGAAAGTGTTCCTTTTCAAGATAAATAAAACCAAAATTAAGAGTAAAAAATATTTTTATTTCTTGCTTTTCAAGTTCATTTTTCATGCTATGTTGTAGCCTACAGAGTGCATAATTCGCCTCGTGATTCATGGCATGCGCACGTTTTACTGACATCACAAAAATACAAATTGTAACATCAAGCATCCCTTATGTGACGTAATTTTAATGTCTACTGACTGACCGACAGACAACACACTACTGTATAGCAATGGAAGTGGTTAAAACAAGTGACCCTTCCAAGCGGCCTTTGGCCTCTTTTCAGGAAAATAAGATAAATGAATAGCCTCTTGAAAAAAGGTGTTTTATATGGCTAAATGCATCGTACTTACGCAATAGATTGAGACTCTCAGTAACTTTCTACGTCTAGGCCTAGATACTTGTATAGATTTGTCCATGCATGTCTGAACATGACTGCATGCTGCGTAGACGTACATACAAGATATAGCACCATACTTCACTCCTGACTATTACCTCACAGGTTTACGTTTTGTATAAGTATCTGAGAAAAATCATATAAAGACTGCTGAGTTTGAGTAAGTCCTCGACCAGTTGTTTAAAGCTGACAACAGTATGTAGATTTAATATATATTATAGTCTTACTTAACAAAGGAACATTTTTTCCCAAGAAAGTTTTCAAATTGTCAGGTACAAGAACTGTGCGAAACTTGAAGTTACAAGTTGTATAATGGCGTAATAATGTACTGTTTTAAACTTAACATAACAACTATTATATTAGGATTAATGAGTTTGTTGTGCCTGGCAATTCTGCTGGCGAATTTGCCGATATTTGGCGAATCTCGTCAGCAACAATAGGACTGAACATTATATTTCTAGTCTTGTATTTAAGCTGCAAGATTATTAGACTATCAATAGTTTGCGTATAAATAATCATTTTGTACCCAAGTTGGCCAGTAGAATGCTTAACAGACCCTCGTATAACAAGCTGAATGCTTATTATAGGATCTGCAGTTGATTGGTTATAATATTCGAAATTTTGAAACCATCTCTTAGGGAAATCAATAAGTGCAAAACAGCCTCATGTCTGTATAATTTTATTTTATTTTTCTGCATCAATACTCCAATATATACACCTGGAAAAAAGTTAAGCACCCCCAAATATTTTTCAGGATTGCTTATTGAAAATAAGGTTTAATTTTCATGATGTTGAGCAATTTTCATAATTTCAAACATAATTAAAAGGATGTGAGCGTTCAGGCGTTTAAATCAGGCGCGTTTTTTTCCCCACGTGCAACTTACTCCCTTCTTCAAGTCCAATATGCACTATTTTCTCGTGCAT
>NW_013665872.1:53386-56102 GCF_000517525.1 Limulus polyphemus | reverse complement strand
ATCTTGTTTTCTTGTGCCCAATAATGCATAATTTCATTTGATAAACACGTTTAGATTGAATGGTAATTTATAATCAGTCACAAGAACGTCGAATCTGAATCACTTGAAAAAAACACGGGGGTGCTTAACTTTTTTCCAGGTGTATATATTTAAACAATTAAATAAAAGAAAGTAATTTCTGTGGCACGCACAAATTTGAACAGTAGTTTTAAAACACTTCAGATACTATGCCAAGTGACATAAGTAGCTGATAACCAGTCTAGCTGGTCAGTACATGTCTGGCTGATAACGACATTGCCATGTCGTATTGTACGTACGTGACGAGGGCGAATTTTGCCCATCATCAGCAAAGCTTACTGATGACATTCAGCGAAATTTTCTAAGTACAATAAGCCAGATTACTGTTATAAGAATGATATATAAATTATTCTTACATGATAATGTTATAAATTTGATTTTTACATGATACAGGGACACTATCACATCTATTCATATATCTGATAGAGTGAACTATAAAATCACTTCCCACATTGAACATTTCAAAATAATGAACAGGTTACACAAACAACTGATTATGAAGAAACTCTTAAAACAACGTGACCTGTTGATTTACGTAAACGTGATATGTTACAGCAACAGCTGCAACACACAGGAAAACAGAAGTGAGAAATACGACACAGTGACAGGAGCAGACGACTCTCATGCAAGTGAAATCTCTGATGGTGTGTCCAAGTGTGAGCATATTTCTAAACTATCAAGTCATGATATGCACAATAAATCTTTTTGTCAAGTATCCAGTTCAACCATTTGAAAATATTCCATCCGATCCAGATGTGTACTACCAATAAACAGTTGATGGTAAAAAAAAAACAGACAATGAACAATGGTTAACATTTTCAAATCAGCAACAGAAGCTTCTCTGCACTATTTGCCTATGCTTTTTAAGCAGTAATTGCAGGTCTTCATTCGTGTGTGGATGCAGTGACTGGTGCCATGTTCATCAACGTGTATGGAAGGATGATGAATCTAAGGAATATATGGAAAATTGTGAAGTGCATGTGATGAACATAGAAGGTGGAAACATTTTGTCCTATGTATATGACATGCTGCCTAATAAACGAAAACTTGAATTTTAGGAGAATGGTAAAACTGTTTATAGAATTGTTGCAATCATCATGGTTATTAGAAAGTTTAATCTTCTACTTAGAGAGCACAGAAGTGAACCTACACATAAGCTGAAAAAAAAATGAAATAAATCACGATAGTTTGTTGGAACTGATAAATCCTCTGAGTCAGTATGACATGCCATTTGAACAAAGTAATTGCCAACTCCTAACAATGCAACAAATCTGGAGCTACTGGAAGAGGTGCCTTAGTTAATTTCATCAGTAAACAACAGTCCACAAGCTGCTTGTTATAATGAAGAATATGATCCAGAACGTTATATCAGATGAAGTCAGAAGTGCTGGTATGTTCTCAGTACAGACTGATTCCATACAAGACATCATTACAACTGACCAGTTTGTTGTGGTAGTTCCATATGTACTTGGTGGATAAGTAACTGAAAGGCTGCTAGCTCTTGTTCCCTCCTATGGCCACAGTGGTAGTGAACAAGAACTGTTTGGTCTAATGAAAAGCGTATTTGGAGATTACAACACTGATATCAATAAACGTGTTTCAAACAGCATAGATAAAACAGCAGCTTGCTCTGGGCAGTACATGGCTTTCAGACAAAGCTCTCTTCTACCGTGGGTACAAACATTCACGTGTAGCACTATGCAGATGTATTCAATTTAGTTTGTTTTGTTTGTTTGTTTGTTTGTTTTTTAATTACGCACAAAGCTACACAAGGGCTATCTGTGCTATGCCCACCACGGGTATCGAAACCCGGTTTCTAGCGTTGTAAGTCCGCAGACATACCACTGTGCCACTGAGGGGCATTCAATTTAGTTGTGATAGACTCGACAAAGGTATGTGTTGCAGCAACATCATTATTCAATCTGTTGCAAAGAGCTGCAGATTTCTTCAAAGTTCCTACAAAAAAATGGATACCTGGAAAAGTGAAATTGAGAGCAAGTTAGAGGCAAACAAACTGAAGAGAATTAAGCTGACAGGTGAAATACGTTGGTCTGGAAAATCAAGTGCATTATCAGTTGTGTTCGGGACATCGACAGACCACTCCAAATCTGTTTTCCCAGATCTGATCAAGTGTCTGGATATATTGCAGCAGTTAAAGTCACATGATGTTGCCACGAAGACAGAAGTTAGAGGAATTCTGGAGTGCTTTCTGAGGTATGAAACACTTGTGACCTTACACATTCATAACTATTTTTTGTCATATCACACATGTATTAGAATACCTTCAAACAAGTGGACTTGATTTAGTTCAGGTTTGGAGGAAAATACAAGAGTGTACTCTTCAACATAGAGTACTGAGGGACGACATGCAAAAGCGTTGTAGCTAGAATAGACGAATTTGTCAGACAAATATACCAAATTTTGTGCAACATTAATTGGCCAGATCTGTTAGATGTTGAAGAATGTGATGAAGTCAAGGTATCAGCTGAACTGTCTAAGTATGATGTAATAAGATCTGCAGAATGTGATATAACTAAATCACCTATAACTACACAGCGTGGTCACAAGTAAATAGACATCATCTTTTCAGAAAAAAATGAAATTTTTAAGTCACATTCACATGAATTGAGATATTTAT
>NW_013665872.1:49580-52799 GCF_000517525.1 Limulus polyphemus | reverse complement strand
AAGATCGCTCTTCGAAGTTGTTGTTTTTTTTTGTTTTTTCTTGACTTGCCGGTCGAGTATGGCCCAGAGGTTTTTGATGGGGTTCATGTCAGGAGATTGGCTCGGCCAGGGCAACTTCTGGATACCATTTTCTTCCTGCCACTTTTTGTCACACTGCTAGAAACACCCAAGGCCAGGGCAACTTCTGGATACCATTTTCTTCCTGCCACTTTTGGGTGTTTCTAGCAGTGTGACACGGTGCTCCATCTTCCTGGAACAACGTTGTGTTCTTGTCCACGAAACCCGAGGAATAAAGTGGTAAGAGTCCTTCCTCCAATATTTCGATGTATTTCGCAAAATTTATGTTGCCAATGCACTCCACTAAGCTTGATCTCCCACCAACCCAAACAGCTCCCCAAACCATCACGCTGAAACCACCATGCTTCACAGTTGGCTGCAATCTTTTGAGCCAAAACTCTTGGTGAGCCATTCTCCAGACCCATATCCTTCCACTGTCCGAAAATTGAGTGAATCTTGATTCATCATGAGAACAATACGATCTTCCAAAAGTCCAGAGGCTTGGTCATCATATCACTTGCCCACTTCTTTCGTCTGACAATGTTGGCAGGTCTTAATAAGGGTTTTCTAGCTGCTCTGCAACGATAACCCAAACTGTGGAGAGTCAGTTGAACAGATTTCGGACTCATCCCACCAACTATGGCCACTTCTGCAGTCGTTAAGCTGGGATCCATTTCAATGCTCCTCTTGACAGCCCTTTTTGTCCTCTCCAATGGACCAGGACAACCCAGACACTGCTCAGTTGTTTCCTTGCCTTGTTTCCTGAACTGCGGGAATCCCACTTTTGACAGTCAACAGAATCATCGTCAAATTTCGCAGAATTTCTGCTGACTTATTCCACCATCTGCTTGACCAACTATCCTTCCTCTAACAAAATCTGACAATTCGGGAGAACCTTGAGTTCTAGGCATGTTGTAGCACAAGATAATTAGTGTGCGGACCATTCTCATTTATATAGTGCTCTGTGAACACAAATTAGTTAGCATAAATCAGTTAAATGACGAAAAATTAGGTGTCTATTTACTTTTGACCACTCATTGTACATGCAGGCTTGATACTTTCAACGTGGTATTTGATCAAGCAATAGGAAGTACTACGAGACGATTTACAGAACCTGCGGTGTTTTGACCAAAAGAGTTTTGTTGACATAAAGACAAAAGGGCCTGTCTGCCCAGTCACTGAATAAGACAGGTCAGCTCATGCCACACCTAAATCTTACAAAAGTAAGATTTGAATTTGAACATTTTGCAAGTTCGTATCCAAAGTTGTAAATCAAAGTTAAGAAGACCAGAACACTGCCTTGGAAGGTGTTGGTTGAAGGAGGTGACACCACTGACGCATCTCAGAATAATCACAAGGACGTTACTTCGTGCAAAACCTTCCAGAGGTGCAAATGGTGTTTAACATGTGCTTCTCAGTTGCTTGAGAACTACATACTACATTAAAAAGCATATGACAACTTACACAAAGTGTATCATTTCCTTCTAAAACTTTCCATCAATCAAGTTCGTTGTGAGAGATGTTTCTCGAAGCTAAACATAATAAAAACAAGAGTGTGAAGCCCGTTGACAGCTGAACATCTCGAATCCCTCACTGTTTGTTTGTTTTTGAATTTCGCGCAAAGCTACACGAGGGCTATCTGCGCTAGCCGTCCCTAATTTAATAGTGTAAGACTAGAGGGAAGGCAGCTAGTCATCACCACCCACCGCTAACTCTTGGGGCTACTCTTTTATCAGCAAATAGTGGGATTGACCGTAACATTATAACCCCTCCCCCCTCCAAGGCTGAAAGGGCGAGCATGTTTGGTGGGACGAGAATTCGAGCCCTCACTGAAATCATAGTCATGCTCTCAGAATCCTCCAATAAACTCAAACGGCTGCTGGTGTATTGAATTCAGATTTTCAGATAATGTTATGCACATGTAGAACGGGAACAAACTAATACATAAACTATGCATGTATTTTCATTTTTATGCACACCAGATTTCTGTTAGAAACTATACTTTTACATATGAGTTTTGTATACCACTGAACATGCTGATATCACAAGTGTTTATTATTTTAAATCAAAAGTTAAATATTGTCTTTAAAATAAATGTAAAATTATTCTGGCAAGAGTTTTATTTCTTCTTTGTAAGTTACATATTATCAAACTATGAGTGCGGAATTCGTAAGTACAATTTCATATATTTCTCATAAATTGTTAGGTCACCAATGGACTACTTCCAATAAGCTTTTGCTAGTATCCCCAAATGGGGCCCAGTCCACCACTGATTACTGTAACATATCCCATCGTCTCATGTAGGTATATTTTGTTGTTTTAATATGAACTTTAATATGAACGTATCATTTGAATTGTAGATAAAACAACAGTGGACACTTAAAACTTGAGAAATTTTCTTCTGAACTTTGTGGTTTTTATGTTTATAAAACTAAAACCTTTTTTTAACACTGCATGTCATTCATAAGGTCAAGAACCACACAATGCAACTATCTCATGAAACAGCAGATAAGATCCTTGATTGTTTTGTTTGTCTGGAATTAAGCACAAAGCTACACATTGGGCTATCCGTGTTCTGCACACCACAGGTATCGAAACCTGATTTCTGGCGTTGTAAGTCCGCAGACATTATCCGTGCCGCTGGGGAGCAAGATCCATGACCGGCCAAACTACCAGGCTGAAATTTTGCACATGATCTGAACCTGATTTACTGTGTTCCAAAATGTTACTAGAGAAAATTTAAGCATTTTTGTAAATATATTTATACTATGAGAGAATGTGGGAAGATGCTCCAGGAAGTGAGCTGTGCCTGCGACAGCGAAAGACCTAATGGTATGATACAACATCACGGAACAGCATAATAAAAAACACGATATGATGCTGATTATGGGACATTAAAACATCAAAGTAAATTACCTCTAACTAAACCGTGATGATGACCCCAGCAACATCAACTGTATTTGGTAAGGTCTATTCACTGTTCGTATACTTGACCACTACCTATATCCTGTTACCTGCTGACACCATTTCCGTCACATTTAATCACTACTGTCTTTGTTTGTTTGTTTTTTTTAATTTCGCGCAAAGCTACACGAGGGCTATCTGCGCTAGCCGTCCCTAATTTAGCAGTGTAAGACTAGAGGGAAGGCAGCTAGTCATCAC
>NW_013665872.1:38947-49449 GCF_000517525.1 Limulus polyphemus | reverse complement strand
ACCTGGCCATGCCGGGCCTCTATTGTCTTTGTAAAACTTGAATTACTTCGTGTTGATCATACCTGAAGAAGGCAGACCAATGTGCTGTCAAAACATGTAATATGTTCCACCATCAATAAAACTTTTCCTTATTCTTAGAAATCGCTGTTTGCTTACCTGTTATTATATTAACATAATGTGCTTCCTTACTCCAGTATATATAGTATTTGCATGCTACAGGGCAAATGTATTGTTGTCTCAGCATTATCATCTTGCTATACGTACCCGTGTAGCCGATTCGTTTATAAAATGTATCAATTCAGTAGGTTAGGCTTTAAGACGTCCCGGTTACAGGCATGGACAGTAAATGATATTAACCTAGTTTCCTGGAGTTAGTGGTTATTTACTTTCACAAAAGTAGAGTGACTGTCCACTATTTATACGAGAAAATAATTTGTAAATGCAGGAAAAACGTGTATTCGTGCATTAAAGGCTACTCGAATTGCTTCATTAACACCTAAAATTAACCTTAAAATTCGTCATCCGAAAACACTAGATGTCGCTATGAGTTGTAAGTAGAAACGCCAAAAGAACGAAGGAGATATTGCATTTTGGTGAAGAAAAACAAAATTTCTTACCACCCTAGGTTGTTTTTCGGGCCTCAAGATCTTTTTTGAGGCTTGAAAGATTTTTAAACCTAAATTCCTGCCACGAATTTTTATTTTTTAGCTATTGCATTGTTTGGAATTTTTTTATGTATTAAATACATCATAATATATTGTTGTGAAATATAGATTTATATAAGTAAGAAAGCATTTGTTAACCACCATATTTTCACACGTGTAAAAGAAGGTTAAAGTTATTAAACTACTACTTTTTAGTGGTTTTTTTAGTTCAACAACGTGTTCTTCCTTTTGTAAATAGACACGAAGGTCTGCATAAACTTAGTTACGAGTAGATGGTATGAACCAATTAGCACAAATAAAGCGTTAGTGTAGTCATGTATTCTAATCGTATGCCTATAGCTCCAGAACGATGATACTGTATGACAGGGAAAGAATTACTTGCAGTTGTTGTCGTTGCGAAACGTTTCCGACACTACATGTGTGGTAGAAAGTTCATGTTTGAGTGTACTATAGCGTTATTGAAATGGCGCATAAACTTTCATACCTCAAAGGAATGACAGCATGATGGATAGCAGTATTGCAAGAATACCTATCCAGAAACAGCAGAGGTTAATGAAACACTCCGAGAACGGTGGAATAGAACTTGATTATTCGAGTTTATTAAAAGTTGAATATTATGATAAAAAAAAGACAAATTACAAAAAGGTCAAGTTATTTCAAAGTCAGGACACAATGTTACAATATATGGAAATGTAACCGCTGTTTATTCATCATATTTCTTTTTCCATCACTACAGATGTTTAGTATCAACTTCTTCAAAGTTGATTAGTATAATTTTCAGATATTTATATGGACACGGCTAAAATTGTCTTAGTGTCTTTTTGTGATCTACTAAAGTGTTTTTACTACAGATTTCAATTTAAAAATATTCTAACACTGCAAAAATAGAAAGAAAACTGGTCTAAATTTTTCCCCTACCACTAACGATGTCTTGGAACAAAATGAATCAACATATCTTCAAATAATGCTTTTATTAAACGAACTAATACACAATAAGGAAAAAAAAATAAACAAAACTCAAATCTAACTTGATTACTACCATAGATAAACGAGAGATAAATCATAATTTCTAAGTGAAATAGTTATTTGTTAAATTCTTTCAAATGTGCCTGGTACAACCATACATTGGAATGATACAATCTAGATGATAAAATCAACTAAAAATCACACTTTTAAGTGATCAGATTTTAATCACCACTTAAGCTCCTGGGGCTTTTACGCCCATAACAAACATTTCACAATAATGGTATAATTTGTCTACTTACTTTTTTGAATTACAAAATCAATAGATAAGAATTATAATAAACATCTCGAGGTAAAATTTTGACAAGGGATTATACTGATTTTGTTAGTTCTGATATCATGCAGTGGTAGTTAAACGAGTTCCAGTTCTCTGCACTTTATACGATAATAAAATCATTCCAAAATACTATGTTTCCTTGTACCTCTTATGCATTATACTGCAGTAAAACAAACAATTTCGACTTCTTAAAACTTCTTAGTACAGGATACTGTAACTGTTATAATACAAACTGGTCTTGCATCCTAAAAATGAATGATTGAATTTTGTTAGAGAAAAATTCACTGGGTAACATATTTATTGCCTTGAATCAGCATGAAGTTCATGTGGAATGTTCTGTATTCACAACATGCACTACCTTATGTATATGTAAAACACAAAATACCATATTATTGTTAGCACTAAAACAGATCATTTCTCAATAGAATTCAATTATCTATTAAGATGTAGATGAATAGTTGTTTCTTTCTAGAGTAAATATGGAATTCTTAAATGCATATATATTTTTTCCCCATTTGTTCTAAAAGTTTCATCAGTTAAAAGCTGAAAGATTCATTCATGCTAATGCACTGAAGAGGTCATTTTGCAAGACTTGCAGATAAAACACAATTGAGTGTTTTTGACACCATGTTTAGGTTTTAAAATTTCATGGCATAAAAAAACAAGAATATACTGCAAGCACGGACTTTGGCACAAGTTTCAATTACGTGTTCCTCTTGGACAAATCTGCAAAGCTCTTTTCGGAAACACCTAACCACTATAGTATATATATTAAATGTACAATTCTTCCCACACCATTTATTAATTATTCTAAGTAATAACACATTCAAAGTTATGATTCATTTTAATACTGTAAATTCTTAAATAATGAGTTAAAAAGTGGAATATGACTACGTCCATAATGTTTTTTTTTACAAATAAAATATTTTCTGATGTAATGGTTTGAGTAATCGGGTTTCACAAACTACTGTAATGTTCATGTCTTCAGTGAATTATTATCACATTACTTTCATTGAGCTAATAAATTGAATTTTTTGTCATGAATATAATGACTTATTTGAACTGAAAAATCTACATCTGTGGTCATAGACTTCTATGGTTTGAAATATTTCAATATTTCACTTATATGGTATAAAAAGTAAGTTCTTGTCAATAATCTGTAATTGTCTTGACCAATGTATCTTCATAACAATAATTACCTTCTTATAAAACACTGAAAAGCACATGTAATATCTTTGTGTTAAGTCCATTAACCAGGATTGTCATTTGGCATAAAATCGAGGTAGTAGTTACAAATTTTTAAGACCAAAAATCTTTTATTCTCCAAGCAATCTGATTTACCTTACAAAACATGTTTTAAGCTAATACTGGCATTCCATGCAACCACATTTTGTCAGCTGATGCACTTATAAGAAAGATAAACCAACACCCATCTACACAACTATTAACTATATAAATGTTATTACACGTAAACATAGAGCATAAACTTTTCTAATAATACAGGCACTTATAAAACTGATGTGTAGACTTTCTAATATAAACTGTAATAACTATAAAAAAACTAGTTTATAGCTAAACAATTGCTTTGTTTGACACCAACAGAAAATAAATAAGACAAACACGCATATGTATATGTTAGTTTACAAACTTCTTGAGTACCTTATGTATAAGACAGTAGTGCCTAAATCTTTCTTTTATGCTAAGAAATATAAATACAAGCAAAAAACGCTAAATCATGGTCATTTGACAGTAAAGTTAGCACCATATTACTCATCATAAATTAGTAAGTTTATAAAGATGTAATCAATACTGTAATATTTTTATACATCAAATTTAAAACCAAACTTCATTTTGTGAATCTAACACTTACAAACTACCACTAACATTTTAAATTATATTGGGTCCTAATATTTAGAAGTATACCTTCCTACATTTGTTTACCAAGTTAATAAAGCTAACATACTAGAAAGACAATTAACAAATAAGGTCAAAATACATTTATATCACCACCTTCATATTCACAATATGTAATGTGGTGATATTTTTGACCAAGCTTATAACATGAAACACAAAATAATTTTCCCATAGTAGATGTATTACTTTAAACCCAATACCTCGTATTTTTAAACGTTGTTCTTATGTGCATTTTAAGTAAACCATTCATTAGCAAATGTTTTAAAAAAGCATATTATATAAGTGTACTTGAGATTGCTTCAGTCTACATTTCTAAAGGGTCATCAGCCACGTAATATCCAAAGGGCAAAGTTATGATGGAATCTTATCTGATTTTAGAAAGTTTTAACAATGTCACTAAAAAAAAAAAAGTATCAATAACTCTTTATGCAACACTAAAGGAAACTAAATGTCTTTTTTTTAATAATCAATACTATAAAATAAGAAATAACCATGTGGTACATACAGTCTTATACATTTTTGACTTACCTAGTGGGACTTGACTATGAAAACACACAGTAAATCTTCAATATTTTAAAAAAATCATCTTTATGCTTCAAGGGGCCTATAAATTGAAGGTACCCTCCCCAAGGTAGAACAATATTTTTTAATGCATTGGTATGTTAAAAGTATGAAATGGATGGTTGCAAAAAAAATAACCAATTTTCACATGTATTTATGGATGGATGAAAATTGTAATAACTGTCAGTTTTTCTGTTCTCTTAACAAAAGTGGTACCAAAATGAAGCTTGTACAATGGCTTTCAATACTGTATGACAGTTTATAGTATTCGTATTTTTAATCTCACACTGTGATTAAATATGCTGTTTCTGGACACGATATTTTGAATTTATATTCTAACACTATTTATAATATTTCATCGTTTGAGGTTATCTTTGGTACAACAAAGCACAACTATATTTTTCTGATGTATTAGTCTTTCCTAAGTCCGAACATATGGTATTGAAATAATTAACCCATTACTGACACGTTATTAAACATGGATATCTACAGGCACCCTTTTCAAAAATCTCATCCAAAAAGCTATATCCTAAATCACTAAATCTGCAATAACATAATCAGTTCTCGCAATATTTTAAAATTTGTACTGAAACAGAAGTTTGAAGTAGAGCCTTCAAACTGACCAACAGTTTATGGCAACTCATACAAGGTTTATTATTGGTGTTTTAATGAGCTATTTAACATATATATACCAAGGTTGAGGGGAGAATGGCTTTCTATAGGGCAAAATAAATCATATATATATATATATATATATATATTGTGGTGATAAAGATTTCAACGTTTGATAGACTAACTATACGTAGAAGAAATAATTGTATGTATGACATGCATTACACTTCAATCTAGAAACTATTTTTTGTGTTTGTATTAGGATAATTTCAAGTGAACTTATATATACTGATTAATTACCAGTCATTTAATTTCAGCAACTTTTTTTGCATGTTATTTGAGTGTCTTTCACCTTACTTGCTGTTTGATCAAACTAGCTTAACATGAATCTTAATCTAGATTGTAGTGAATTAGTTAACCTAGAGTTTTTTAATCTGTTGTACTTTCAAGTGGGTTGACCAGGGATTTACATACACAGGTGAAAGATGGATTCAGAACCACCAGACAAAAAAGCCCATTTGTTCAATACTAAAAATTGTATCATATGTAGAAAAACACTGATAAAGTTCAAAGGCAATGACAGTGTTGTGCAGAATCCAACTCCATGAAATGTGCACAAGTTCTGCTTCACTTACTTCAATCAGAAAGAGATGTAAACTGTGATCTCCACCTCAACACAACATCCAAAGCTATTCAATGATTTCAAGCAGCAGGCAAAAGCCTCTATGCCAAATATGTTCCCGTGTATATAGCAGACATGAAGCATCTTGAAGAAGATCATCTGTAGTCCTATCAACACCTTAGAGATGGCAATTTAGTGGTCCATGGGTCAGCACAACACATATTTAATACAGTAGGCACTGATCAAGCACTGGAGAAAACAATCAACAAAGAGGGTAAAAGCCAGGGAGGTGTTATTAGCCTTACCCTATGGAAGAGTGCATTGACACATTGGCTTGTAATGCATCAGGTAACTGCTGAGAATGCCAATGCTTTCAAAGCACTACCCACTGATCTTGATGACAATACATCAAAGCACAAGGAGTTCAAGCAAAAGTAGGATGTCAAAAGATGAAGCAGATGTCAAGAAAGTGATTGATGTTATCATAAAGAATTAAAATCCAATTGATCTTGCCACCATTCCATCTGAACTCATCAATATAATCACATGATTGGTAGCTTCACCCAAGGCGGCCAAGAGTTTGGCTGGATTTCTAGATATGGGCAAGAAGAGACATGAAGATTTCAAGCATAAGAGACTGATAGCTGAAACCAAGTCAGTCAGCTTTTGGAATACTGAATCACGGACCAGGTTAGTAACATTTTCAGACATGCTGAAACCAGTGACACTAGATAAAGTAAAAGTCATGGTTGATTCAAAGGTTATATTCAGACAGCTTTTGACTGTGTCAAAGCAGAGGAAAGTAAGTCTACAGATAGTGATGGAACATGAACTAACCACTGTACCACCAGCCTTACTTCATGTTGATGGAAGCATGAGGTAATCCACTAAAGCTGACCTTGCAAGGAAGACCAAAGCCACATACGAAGAGCTTTAAGTACTGCCACACTGGTCAAAGTATCTACATCATTGATGGAATGACATTTTTGCAGTGTCAAAATGAAGTACTCTTTTATTTATTTGGCAACCTGGGAAAGCTCATACTCTCGCACATAATAGCCCTGCTAAAAGCACTACGTACTGACACAGTTGTGCAGGTATTTGATTGATATAATGTTGCCCACTCCATTAAGTAGTTTGAGAGAGCCTGTCAAGGGATGACTGGTGATGATCCTCCTGCAAGGCACAAGATCACCAGAAAACGGACAGTTCCAAACTATCACAAGTCTTTGACAAACTCTGGCAACAAGGAAGCATTAGCAGAATTCATCAGCAACTTCACATTGGAAACTGCTCCAACATGCTTGCAGAAAACCAAAGCATTTTACTAGCAGAAGGGTTTCCAAACAGGGCCCATGTCAAACGTGTACAAAGCAATGGCATCATTGATGAAGACAGTCTTTACAGAACACATGAATAGGCTGATACTTACCTAAGAGCCATCATTCACTCTGATGATACAGATGTTCCTGTATTGTTGTTATACTGTTGCAGTAAGGAACTGTTACCAGGATCAGTGTATATGCATATATGGCATAGTGGTAAATACACCAACAGAGAAAGGTCCATCTTTGAACAGCTGGGTGATTCTGTGTATCAGTCCTTGCCAACCATATGTGCTTTAACTGGATGTAACACCACAAGCAGCCTCTTTAAAATAGGAAAAAAAGACAGCTTTCAACAAGCTACAACAGAATCAAGACATGTGGCCTGCATTGGCATTGTTTGGGACAACAGACCCCCAGGAGAGCACACCAGTAGTTCGATCATACATTTTGTTCCTTTATGGAAATAAGAAGAAAGACTAGGGAACTATGTCCCACTCTGGATGAAATGAGCTATGTCTATGCCACAACAAACAAGTAAGTGTCCACATTCCCTTCCACAGAGGATTCCTTTCAACAGCATGTAAAGCGAGCTCATTATCGGGCCACAATTTGGTGCCACAGCCATGATCCAAAAACAGATCTTGGAAACCCAATTGGTAATGGCTGGTATTTTATTCAAAAGATGCTGAAGCACCAGTAGAAGATAGGGATCTAACACATCTTTAATGTTCTGACTGTGGATGCAGTGGTGTACAAAATTGCCATTGTCATGCTTCGGGCCTCCCGTGCACAGAGTTCTGCCCATGTAATGGAAAGGAATGTGATATTGCAAAGGAATTGGTTATGGACTCTGACAGTGATGAGGATGACTAAACAGCCTTTCGTGTTTGTATGTGTACGAGTAAGAAATAATAAAATATGTTACCATGCTTGCATTTTTCTCCGTGAAAACAGAATTGTATATACACACACACACACACACACTTCACATCAGTACAAGTTTTGTTAAGGCATCACAAGAACTGATTATGTGATTGCAGATTTAGTGTTTTAGAATACAGCTTTTTGTAGATATCCATGTTTAATAATATGACAAAATGGGTTAATTATTTCACAACCATTTTTTTGGACTTAGAAGATAATAATACATCAGAAAAATATAGTTGTACCTTGTTCTAGTAAAGAGAACCTCAAACCATGAAATATTATAAATAGTTATGGTATAAATTTAGAAAAAGCATGACTAGAAATGGCATATTTCATCACAATGCCAGATTAATCATAAAAACAATACATGTGAAAATGGGATATTTTTTTTCACAACCATCCATTTCATACTTCTAACATACCAATGGATTAAAAAATATGATTGTGCTTTGTTCTACCATAGGATAGGGGTTCACCTCCAGAACATGCCCTATGCCACAGCACTAAAAACATAACATGCTATCCAAATCAGACAGTTCATTTAAGTTCTTGAAAACTAAATTAAGCAACATGGAAAATATCAAATTGGCCAAGCATGTCAATATTGGTTTTTGTGCAACAGAAGATATGAAAGTATTGATTGCCACAGAGAAGGTAACTCCAAGAAATGAAATTGCAAGGAATGTTTGTCTGTTTTGATCTGTTTAATTGAGAAATTGCTAGTGAAGTGTCCGTTGAAATACTCATTTACCCACAATGTCACCTGTTTTTATCCTCTAAAAATGGCCTGAAATGTAATGAATAGTAAACCTCGTTTTCAGTGTGTACTATCCACTCTTGTCAATTTGAAAGCTTTCAAAGCAGAAGAATGTGATCACTTAATCATACAGTATGGCTTGTTTTTATCTCAGGTTGTGAAGCCAAATTTCTGCATGTTCAATGATTCTGACCTCAAAACCAATAGATTTGACTGCTTTTTGTTCAAACACATGGGCCAAGCTATGGATTACGAATCCTTATGGCATGTTGTCAAACATTTTGATACTTTCTCATGGCCAAGCAACTGTTGAAAAGAGGCTTTTCTGTGAATGAAGGGTTAATGCTTCAAAACATGAAGGATGTCTCCCTTGTTGGTCAGCAATTAATCTATGATTATGTGTAGTCAGTTGAGGTATTCTGGAAGTTCCTTTGTCAAAGAAACTGCTCACTGCCACTCAGAGTGGCAGACAGAAATATAACCAATACCTCAATCAAGAGAGGGAGACAGCTGAAATGAATGAAAAGAAACTTATCCTTGAGGATATTGCAAAATGTAAGGCTAAATGCCAAAAATTTTACAAAGATATAGCACCCTTAATTGAGGCTGCTGACAAAGCCCGAAAAATAAGGCAATTTGACTGATTTGGCAAAATCATATAGTTTCAAGAAACAAGCAAATTAAACATTTTGCATGAAGAAATTGCAAAGATGGTGGAAAAGTCAAAGAATTGTTAATCTATGTTCTATTGTTGTGTTTCACATGTAGTCATTCATCAATATATACAGAAAAAACCGTTAATGTGAATTATATGATTTATTTCATGTTATATTTGGTCTGGAAAATCACTTTTAAGGGCTATAGAAAGTTTCTGAAATGTCATGAAATTTTCTCAAAAATGTTTTCAAAATTCTTGGACATCCTGTATATTACCAATTCATGAAAATATTGGATACATATTAAAATACATTTCTTAAATAAACTGGTTGTTCTTCATATTGTACAAACTTCTCTTATGAGACATTTAAAGAAAATTGAAAATGGTGAAAAAGAAAAAGAATTCCAGTTTCATTACAAATTAAGAATTAAAAAAAAAGGATGATTTTGTCGAAACTTTAATATAATTATAACTACAATTAAAACCATTACAAATGTAAAATGACATACTAAGAAGAAACTATGAGACTAAATTAATTAGCACAGCCAATTTGGATGGTAGTTTGTTTCAGACATCTCAATATTAAATGAAAAACCTTATATTCTAAATGCAAAATTATCTACTTACTATGGTCATTCTTTGAAAGGGGGAGTTCTAATTTGTAAGATCAAAAGCCAACACATATAGTGTAAAGTACAATCAGCATGCTAATGCTACGTAGGTCTGGGGGCATGAACCCCCAGAAAATTTAAAAAAGAAAAAGAAACAGGTGCTATGAGAGAAACTAGAAGAAATTGTACATGAAATATAGCTTAAACAATTGCATGCCTCACATAAAATCCACAAACATCCAAAAGTCAACAAATCATCATTCTGTTGAAACACTGCATGGGGAGCTAGACTTTAATTAGCAATAAATATGTGTTTTATTATAGTAAAGTACTGTATTATCTACATGCACAGTAGTTATTAATTGTTAAAGTATATTACTAAATTAAAAAACTCTGTACAACAATATTATATTGGCTATTTCAATCATTCATTATCATATATGTACATGTATGCAATACTGAAATAACATGTTAACATGTTAAAAAAAAAAAAAAAAAAAAAAAAAAAAAAAAAAAAAAAAAAAAAAAAAAAAAAAAAAAAAAAAAA
>NW_013665872.1:37542-38562 GCF_000517525.1 Limulus polyphemus | reverse complement strand
AGGATAATTACTTAAAGCTTGGGATACACCTGTGGTAACCAGTATTGAAAGGCACATTTGTGTATACATTTGACTTGTTTTAATATATTATTTAAAAATAAGTGAACTGTGTTGCTGTTTATTGTCAAAATTTATTGCCAACAAGCCACAGACACCTACTGTAAAGAATCCAGCCTAAAAAATCCAACAATAGCAATACAACTTTGAGATTTCAATTACAAAGTGTTAACATAAGTCACTGCATGCGACTATTTCAAGCCAAAAAGTGCTAATGCTTCATCAGAAGAATGCAGACTATGTAAAAAATGTTAAATACCATAAGCAGCTTCGCCATAACTATATAAGCATAATCTTTTTACATAAAAAAAAAAATAGAGGGTTCGGGGCAATCCCCCCTGCATACATGCGCGTACATCCTTTGTTAAGTAGGTCAATTATGCTCACATATATTCCTATATACAACCAAGACTATTAGCATAAATCCAGATACAAATCTCCATCACTACTATATAGTGATTTTATCATCTATGTCCAATTGATACAATTTGTAGAATTAGATCTATTTCATTTACTTGTCTACCGTAAGTGTTCTGTTTCAATCAAAACATAAATCGTTAAATGATATCTAAAACTTTCTGCTTTAGTTATATATTTTCTTAACAAACTTGCCAAAATAATGAGTAAATAAAACTAAAATGCATTATTATCATTATGTGCATATTTATTTTATAACACAGTACCTCAGTTAACATTAAAACTTTACTTCAATAAAATAAAAATTAAAATACCTTTTTTGAAAAAAGTGAATGATACATATTTAAGTAGAAAAAAAAACATTAATATGAAAAACAAAATCATAATCTCCTCATCAGAAATGACTGAAAACCTTTGTACAAAGTGTTATGATAACAGATTTTAATCACTTTATTACAATATAAATATACCATTGTGTGTGTGTGTGTGTGTGTGTGTGTGTGTGTGTGTGTGTGTGTGTGTGTGTGTGTGTGTGTGTGTCTATAA
>NW_013665872.1:0-37521 GCF_000517525.1 Limulus polyphemus | reverse complement strand
AAATAAGTATACGTAAACGTTAACGTTAACTAACGTAAGTTAGTTAGTATAACAGAATTAATTATACTTATTACTAATATAATAATACTACTATGTGTGTGTGTGTGTGTGTGTGTGTGTGTGTGTGTGTGTGTGTGTGTGTGTGTGTGTGTGTGTGTCATAAGATACTAAGGTGAAATTGACCTCTTAAGCAGTGTAAAGTTTTCTATTATTACATATCACTTAAAAACTGATAAAATTTAAACATTCAGTAATTCACCACTTCAAGACAACATGAATGCACCTTTCACCAGGAAGTTTACTAGATCAAAAATGAAAAACCTTATATTATTTGGTTTGAGCTTTTATTATTTAACCCAAATATTATTTTTATATGTAGATTCCAGAAAATATTTCTAAGGTTTTAGTTAACATTTCGCTTGCAAACATTAAACTTAAGTTAACAAACTGGGTATTTTTTTTTATTGACTTTACAGGATGATGATGTAACCTTTCAGTTATTTTCTTATTTTCTGTACTCAGAGGTTGTAGTCTATACTTTTACACCCACAGAAAATATTCTGAAAACAAAATAAATAATAACTCCTTAAGAAACTCAGATTTATCTCAAATAACATTACTAGTTTTACACTGTTTCTTGTCTTTCACAGTTTTGACTGCTACATGAAATAGCCTTAAAATATAATATAAGAACATAAAACACGCAATTCTGACAAGTTATGTTATGCTACAACTGCTACCGAGATAGACACTAGTACTGTGTCATATTAAATCTTGCAATAACAGATAGAGCAAAGCTATATCCCATCATAGAGTTTATACAGTGAGATAAAAAATTTGGTCAAGTAACAGATACTTTGCAGTGGGATAAAGATAACTCAGTGTTATTTCACCTGACAAGGTGCTGTGCAATGCAAATAAAAAGAAAGTTAGAAAGAAACACTGCCTTTCATTTAGTGTGTGCTTTCTTCATGACATACCATTTTAATGGTTTTTATTGTTTTTAGCTCTTAAGCACCTAGGTGTGTCAATTTAACATATTGTTGCATCAGCGAGGTCACGTGACTAGTATCACGCCACTTCTTTCTCGAATCTTCAGGAGATTACTAGATTGGGGGTAGTCTGGTATATATAAGATGGTCACAACGTGACGGAACAACAGTGTAGTGAGTAATTGAACTGCAGTCAGAGAGTATTGTTGAAGTTCAGCACGTTCGTTGTTATAGCGCAACTGTTGAAATTGAATTGTTTTGTAATTTGACAAACTCTCTACAGGTTACCTATCCTCTTAAAATATTTATTTTTATATGTGATATTTGTATGTATTTGTAGGTTTGAAAATGCAAAGATATCACTATTTAAAAAAAACAATTAACAATGCCTACCATCATTGTTGCTTTCCACTACTGATTTTTAAGTCTTCCTACAATCTTGTAGAACTTTCCAATATCTTTTATTTAATGAAATTGTAAATATTATCTTTCTTGTGACTCAAAATACACTGCACACAGTTATAACTGATCACTAGCATATAATAAAAATAACTAATAATTTTGTTTTAATTGTTAGTCATTAGCTATATGTAATAAGTTTTAAACCCATTTCATACTCAATTGTATATTTTTTACAGTTCTTTTTGAGGATATTTTTGCACATTCAAGCAATCACTTAGGCCAATAACACATGATGTAAACAAAGACTAACAAAACAGGCTTTTCCCCATGAAATGAAACTTGATCTAGTTGGGTGCAAAATGATCTAACTATATAAACCTACCTTATCTCGTTCAATGGAAAACATTTCTCTACCTATCATACTGTCACAACATAAATAAAATGAAATATCAAATATCATATGAAGGATGAAAAAAAATAAATAAAGACTGTAATTGTGGCAGAAATTGTTCACAAATATTCTTTCTAGCAACATATCAACAAGATAAGCATTTATCACTTTGTTTTAATCTCTAAGTGAGTCTCCAGTGAACTAGAAGCCAAACTGGGTTATGCAGTTTGAGAGAACAGAAAAAAAAGCTTTTCTTACGTGTCTCGATCACTAGCCTAGGACTTCTTAAAATTTAGATATAGAAAAAACATGCCACCTGAGATATAGGTAATTACATCACACCATGACAATTAATGTTCATAAACAGTAATGGGCTAAATTAAATAAAACTACATTTGATTTGAAGCTAAAAACATCAAATTGGCACCATTTTGTTCAAAATAACATGTTTCGATTGACATTCTTCTAAAAGTTGAGTTTACCATGCTTAAGTTGATGGACAAGTGCTATATAGCAACCACTGAGATAATTTATCACCTCCAGATCTTTGGAAATTAACCTAAACAGGAAATGTAGAGATTGGGAAAAGATTTAAGCAGGAAAAGCCTTTCAGCACCTATTTAAAAACTATGGTGAATAATCACTCATTATTGTAGACAGAGCTGGCTGGGCATTCATCATCTTGTGAAGTAACACCATTCTGCATTTGACTGATGGAGCATTCACATTTCCCACAAGCATCAAAAAAGTGGAGCAGAAACCATAAAGCAGCTCTCCACTGATGCTGAAAGCACTGAATCACAAATAGACAGTGCAACCAATATAATATCTATGACTTACCTATTAGCAGTATTTTGTAAAATTCAGAGTGGCTAGTCCCAAGATGGATAGCAGAAAGCAAAGCAACTGCATGGTAATACTATCATCAGGATGTATATGCTAGATGTATGCAAAGCTAAATGAGGAAACTGACAAGCTCACAATAAAAACCCACCACACCTCTAATGGCAGGATATCAACCTACTTTGCACAAGCAAGATGAAAACATTAATCACAGAAGATCTTCATTGACATTCAGAAGGAATGAAACTGCTGGAAAACAAAGCACCATATTGTAGAGCCAGGAAAAGAAAAATATTGGGAATTAATATGAAAATAGAGCCAGAAGGCTACTGGTAACATAAATAAAGGAACTTTCTTGTACCTCCTGCAAAGTAATGGGTCTCAACATGAAAGTTCAATGCCTATCAATGCAACCCCTGAGACTGTCAACTAATACCAAACTGAACTCAAAGACTTATATTCACATTGCTATAAAGCTCATTAGTTACAAGTGCTATACTAAAACTTTTAAGAACAATTATATTACTGTGTCACATGTACTATGCTTAGTTTTTTTTAGGTCCAGCTTCTTTCTGGGCAACCTTTGTTTTTGTATGTTTTGTATGGAATATTTTGAAAGCTTAGATAGCATCAGTATGTTACAGCATACTGTACAAAGGGATTATGAAACAGCACTATTATGTCTAGGGCACTGTGCAAGAGAATAGATATAACAGAGTTATGTTACTGAATACTGCAATGGGATTGTGAAATGAAGAGCAATATATTATATGCAAGACATTGTACAACAGAGTAGAGATAGTAGTATTAAGTCACAAGATACTGTGCAATGGGATTGTGAAATAGCAATACTATGTCAAACGACTCTGTGGAACACAAGAGATATTAGTGGTATGACATAAAATGCTGTGAAATGTGATAGTGGAAATTTACTATTGTATCAAAAATGCTGTTCAAAAGTTGTATATTCAACCCTTAAAACCTTTAATGTTACTAGCAAAGTGAGGTTATCTACCCTACTTCTAACCATTAAAAAAATCCCTAATTATCTATTATGTATTAAAAAAATTAACTTCTTAAACTTGTAAAAATCATGACAAAACTCCTTCACTAAATACTATAAAAAATCACCTCTACAAATTACCATTGCCCTGAAATAAACTGAAAGTCACAGCAGTTAAATTACTTTGCTTTTTTACTTTGTAATCAGTAACAACTGGAAAGGCCCTTTGCAACCTTCATTATATACATAATTAACCTTACTTTCCCTCTACTAACAATAAAAATTCAGTGTTAAGAAAGTTTAAGCAGGATTAAGACTTCCAAGAGTTAGCATTACTTATAAAACTATGAAAACCTGGATACTGTTTATTCGTAAGACTAATGAAGTATTGGTCAATTTGTGGCTGAACAAACTTGTATAACAAAAATTACTATATAATTATATGAAAAACAAAATAAGCATCTCCAACTTTATAAGACCATAAAATACAGCTAATCGTATGTCTGCCGTATAGTAGAGATTATGGCATGCCCATAATCACAGAAAAACATTCACAATAAACTTATAAAAAGAAATGTACTCTTTCTACCATTAAAAGATTTTACCCATATTCTTCTATATAAAAGTCTTGGTTATTTATCATTTCTAAAAAGTGGGTAACATATCCTCCACTGAAAAAAATTAAGTAAATAGTTTAAACAGTTATTTAATCTGAAATAACAACTATTCTTCTCTACACATACAATTGTCAGTCCTGATGTTCATCCCCAATATTTCTTTTCCATCCTGAATACTGCCCATTCTGGCCTTGAACTCGACACAAGTTGCACAGTTGTTGAACTCGCTGTGTAGCCATAGCAACATACTTCTCCCCTGTCCACACCACTGTTCCCATAGCTTCCAGCACAAAAAGACTAACAGCAGTATAAAGCTTTCCAATACTCAGTATGAGCAATGTCTGATGACCAATGGCCCATAGTCTGTAGTTTTGTCCATAAAATGGATCAGACACAGCTGGACAGAGCATGTTATTCAAGTTCACCTGAGTCACCTGCAGTGAAAACAAAACATAAGTTTGTGACTCTTATCTGAAAGAGAAAGAAGGTAACACATGGCTCTATATTATTTACCTTTACTTGAGACAAAATTGTAACTATTAAATTTCTGTAACTCACATACACATTTTCAGCAAAATACTCAGTGTTTACATTCCTCAGATAGCACTGACTTCTCAAATAATTTCAATTATTGCTAGAACAGACATCTTAACATTTTAAGTCATGAAATAAATAAATCCTCATTATGTGAAGTAAGGGTGTTTCAACTAAACATCCACCATAAATTACTTATTCTAGCAATGACTGACAAGTTCACAAACAGTGGTCAATAAAAAGGTATCGCTTCTTTGCTTACCAATCTGGAAAGTGTTTGAAATGTAAGTAAATGTTTCTGTAATTTAATGTTAATATTTTTAAGAGCATATAAAAATCAAAGTTTTCAAAACAGGCCTAATTAAAATTTTTAAACTGCATAACTGAAATCTACAATTACAAACTGAAAATGCACACTGTTTCAACTTTAGAATACAAATTATAATTTGTTCACACACACACTGACCAAGGAGACTAAATGTGAGCCTCATGCAGTGAGAATCTGGTGTCATAGTACTTTTGATATTTTATGTTGACAGAACCTGCATGTGTACATTTAATACTAATCAATCACATTTCCAGAGCAAGAAGAGTAGACCTTTCAAAACCTAAGACTCAACTTTTTTTTCTAGTTTCATTTTTGTGGGTTTTTTTTATTGACTTTGAGCAATTAAGTTTATGTTTTGATCAGTTTGAGATTTTACTTGTAAACCATTTCCACCAATTTGTACAATACTAATGAAGCATTTAAGGTACGGCATATTTATATGTAGTTAGACACAAAGCTGCAAAATAAGCTATCTGTTGCATGCTTATCATAGGAATTGAATCACATCCTGAATTTTAGCATTATAAGCCCTCAAACTTACCCTTGAGCCTTCAGAGGTATTTAGGAAATGGAAAACAATTACCCATCATATTATAAAATTCACTGATTAATTAATGTGCCATCCAAAATGATGATTCTGACTTGTCTAACAGAAATTTGTCATAACTTTTACCAGTAAACTATCTACAAAATATTGTCAACTATCTTTTACATATTTATATTAAAAATAATTGTTGTTGCATGTTTGTCTTAGTTAACTTTTTTTCTCTCTCTTAGCACCAATCAATACCTGTGAGAAAATTTGCAAATAAAACTCATGTTTCTTACATAATTAAATACATTAGTTTACAAGTCAGTAAACCATGATACAGTAGATTAACTCTTTTGGTTGTAGAAACTACAATACAATAACAACAACATCTGTTGACAGAATACAATGCTTTATTCCTTTGCACACATATAGACTAGTATTTGAAACTTAAAGTAGGTATAACCTTCCATAACAAATCTGTGAAGTTTGAATAACCTAAGGAATAAACCAGCCTAACTATGTAATTTTCAAAAAAACAAAAAAAAGAAAGGTTTTGCTGATGAATTACATAACATTTTAAATACTATTTACACTAAATTGGAATATACAATATTACAAACTTATTTTTCCACACAATTTACTTTTGGAAAAAACTGAAGTTTTGTACCTGTCACTAACTGAAATAAAATTAAAAGAAATCATGCTATGTTTCTTGTTCACTGTTGTTTTGTATTTCTACACTTAAAATGTCACTGTTCACAGATACATTGCAATATTTTTTTTATTATTGGAATGTTAACATACAGTTAAATCATTTGCTATTGATTTCATTAAACATTTTGTTCAAGATTTTCACATAGGAACTAGATCATTTTTTTTCTTTTTTTTCAGACTTAATCAGTAAAAGCTAGATCCTGCTAAATATATGAAACTATATTGGAGTAATGGTGATTGAACTATAAAATAAAGAACATGGGTGTTAACAACTATCAAAATTCACAAAACTTTAGTCAGTAGAGTTAGTCTAAAGAAACTGTAGAACAAGTAGTATAGCAGATTACATACTTTCTTCTAAAGTCTAAAATACAAGTACTTACCAATCCTAAAACCTGAAGAAGTAAAAAGTGGTAAAAAAATAACAAACCACAAGTTAGAAAAGCCCAGCTGAAGTCACTCAGGGATTCTACTGTGTACACACCTGCATGATGACAATGAAAAAACAGTGTGTAATGTGTGGATAACATCTATTATAAAACTCAGTAAATTAGAAACAAAGGAATTCCCAACTTCCATAAACTGAGTTAAGTCATGCATAAATCTATCAACATAATCATTAACTGTTGATATGTTTTTGTTTTTTTTAACTTACTCAAGGAGGTCTTTATATTATAAATACATTTCAGATTTGGGAACAACAACCTTTTATAATTGGAAATCATAAAAAAAATAATATTCGTTTTGTTATTACCAAACCCCTTCCTCAATTTTACCACCTGTAAACCTTGTAAGTTCAAAGCATTTTTCCAAAAGTCTGAGGATAAGAGTTAAAAACTATTTAATCTACAAACATAAAGCAAAAATACTACATGCATGTGTATGTCCACCTTTTGTGCTTTCAGTTTTGAAACTGATCTCAACCTAACTTGGTATGCACCCTTAAAGATCCCAATGAAGTGACATGAAATGAGGGGGGGGAATGGCATTTGGATCCGACTTCCCTATGTTACCCTTTTAGTTATATTCTTTTTCATTTTACAATGGTTTTCAAACTTTAAAAGATAAAAGTTATAGCTATTAAAAGTTTTATTTTACAAAATAAATTGGTCATAATTACAATTTTCCTTTTGTTTGACTTTAAATTCAGGCTACTTGAAGAATATAAAACAAAACTAGATATTTATTTTGCATAAGTATTCATTTGACTAATGAAAAAAAAATGAACTATGATTATTCATTTTCCTTGGTTGGTTGCAAAGCATTTAAGTAACTGTGTAGACATAGATGCAACACTTAAGGCCCCAACATGGACATGCTTAAAAACATGTAAAACAATACTGAATTGTCTGAAATAACACATACAGAAAAGTTTACACAGTATTGTTGTAACACTTGATTCATAACTAAATAAATCTTTCATTGTTTATAAATGTTAAACACAGTTGTGTTAACTTGTGTGTATGATACATTTACATGTAGAAAGTTTAGGATTAAAAAGTGTAACAATTACTAAGTCTGAAGATAGGAATTCTACTGGCTTTTTTATATTATTTTGTCACTTAATAAAATTTTTTGAAGCACAAATTTTTAAGTCAATTTTATATATTAATTCTAAATATATTTCAAAAATTTTAACTCAAAAATATTTTAGAATCAATAATTTTTTTACAGATGAGTTGTACACTATCTTTCAGCCAGATATTAAACACACTTTTCTTAACAGAATCTGCAATCAGAATCAACCTCACTTTCATTCAGGAATGTGACAAATGTTAATGGTTGAAGTATGATGTATGCATAAATAAATGCTTTTAAACATACCAATCTTTAAATCTCTTGAAATAGTACCATTAATGCTTCACATTTTAAGGACCAAATCCTTATGCCTTTTTTGCCATTGTGATTGAACAGAATTTTACCATAACATGTGGTTCCAACAATGAAAAAAATGTAAGAATCAAAGAGACCAATGATCAAGAAACTAAAATCAATAATGAGAAATAATACAACCTCAGAATTGACAAATAACAACAGTCAATACAAACTTATAATAACAAATCAAAACTTGAATTTTGAATACAAGTTTAGTATTACAACAAACATTTTTTTTCTAGTATATCCACTTCCCGGCATGTGTGTGTGTGTGTTGCCTCTTTTCTTTTCTCAACCAATGATATTGCTTCTTTACCACAAGTTCTGCCTTGTTCAATATCACTGAAATGGCACAGCAGAACACATTGTTCCAGTTGATGACAAGAAACAAGAATTATTTTATTATATGTAAACAAACTAAGTTTTCCTTTAATATTATTGACACAACCTGGATATTTATTAAAATATTTATACAAATATTCTCCTTTAATTCATATAAACTGATATTTGTCCAGACAACCCATATTTTAGGAAGGGAGCCAGAAACTGCCTATGTAGATTTCACACTGGCCAATCAGAAATTCCACCCTTATTTTGAATGCTGCTGTTGCTTGTTTTGTGCCTCTGTTCAATGGCTATCACCAGTTTAAAAGCTCAGGTATCAAATAAATGCTATGGTTTTCTTATCTATTATACGAGTTTGTTCAAATGTACCACCTAATTTAACTGGCACACATAGACACACACACACACACACCAGACAAACTGCTGTGCAAGCACAAGTAAAGGTTGCTGATAGGAAGAAAGATTCTATCATGAGCTATGAAAGAGTCTGTTGACAAATGACATTACAATTCAGGTGTAGAAAGGAAACTTAATAAGACCTAATTGATGATAATTTAATGAAGGCTTTGCATGCAAGACATTTTAAATGGTACATGTGGCTGCACATATATATACAATAAACATCTTCCTTTTACTAATAATTTTCTTAAATTTTCTAATTTGATATTTTAGTAACTAATTGTGTTTCACTAAGTCTATTCTGATCAATGTTTAACTTTGTATAGTATTTATAAAGGTAAATTATATGTTAACATTTTCTCCTAACATCACATGTGCCTATATATACCATAGGTAAGCCATAACTAATAAATAATTAACTTACAATAACAAGAATAACACAATTATTTGACCAACCTCCCATTCCTGTCCTCATAAGGTAGAAAGGAATAATTAACATCAAACCATGCTGAAGAAAGTACACTTCTGTCTCCATTGGCAACTATTAAACAAATATAGACAGTTCTTATAACTTAAACATGTGTATGCTAATAGTAATGAAACTTTAAAAATCTTATAACTCAGAGGGAGGAAATTTTTTCAAGTAATTACACATTCTAAAAAAAAACTTTTATTATATATATAAATTAATTATAGGTAGTCACAAGCACTTGCTTAATGATGTATAACAAACTTCTCATAACTTACCAATCTCGTGTTTAACACAGGGAGTAAAATGGCCAATAACGCTCCATGTAAACAATGCAAATGTATCCTAAACAATACCGTAACCAACCGGTGTGTTGGTGGAGCAGCAAGCAGAAAAATCTGAAATGACAAAAATATATCACTAACAAAATAAATTCTACTACATTTATTAAAACTTTTGGCTGTACCTGAACAAGCATATACCATTATGAGTAAGTTCAGAACTGCAAAAATTTCTTAAGCATATTGGTCTAGCAATTTTTCAAAAAGGATGAAACTATAGCCACAGAAAAAAAGACTTTAATGATGTATAAATATTGTTTCCTATAACTACAATAATCACAATTAATTATTTTTAAATATATATATACTTTACTCAAAGTTCAAACATAACTTAATTAAAAAACATGTTCTCAATGAATTATTTTTTTCTGTACACACAGTTTCAGGCTAATTAGAACTACATGATATCTTTGCTAGTGATTTATAGTAGCCTGTATTGATATTTCTTTTACACTAACCACTGTGAGATCTAACACCAACAGAATAGACCAGGCAGTCAGCTTATGGTTGAACATGGATATGATCACGAGTTCAGGTTTATTGATTTAGTTCCGTGTATTTTGTGTTGGAATTCCTATGTATATTCCTGAATATTAACAATTTTTTACAGAAATTATCAAAACTTACATGGTACAGGCAACTGCCAACGTAAAACATATGCAGGTACACAACACAGATTGAAACTTGCCATAAAAATTTAAATAAAACATGGTAATACCAGTTATTTTTACAGATGGTTTGGAATTGTTTTGATTTCCATCATCAGCATTAAGTCCTCAAAAAACTTAATTCACAATATTCTAATTACAAAAACATCAGCCATTAAGCAAAAAGTTTTTGATACAATCAAAATATAACAGGATGTACAATGAAATGTGCAACATGTTTCATAATATTAAGAGAAAACATCATAGAGAAAGAATAAAATATCCATATAAACCACTACATCTATAATATCAAAAAAATTGTCCATAATCACAGACATTTCCTGTTGTTACTGTGTTATTTCACTGTAATATTTATTATTAAGTAGTCTTTTTTAACCAAGTTACTAATCAACTAACAAATTTTACTTGCTGTCAGTTAATGAATGGGTACATACATGTACATCACTGACTAAGTATCGTAACTTGCAATGGCATTTTTCAGTTAACATGATGTGGAATTAACAGACGTACATGAACAATCAAACACCCAGGAATTTTAGGTTATCATTACAGAATTTAAAAAGTTATCATACACAATGCTTTACAAGTAGTCAATTTTACAAATAAAAAAATTTTCTTAAAATTTCACATTCATTCAAATAGAGTAAAACAAACAGTGATAAAGGGATAAGAGAGGAAAATAACTGTTCTAAGTTCCTAAAAGCTCAGTCTTCTTCTGTAAGATGGAGGTCCGATGTAAGCTCTCTGTATATATCCAATCTTTGATTATATTTTAAATATTTCTTTTTCCCAGAAGAAATACAAGAAATTTATCCATGAGGTTCCTCATCACAGTTGACAGATTTGTATGACCTGTTTTTTTACTACCTTTACTTTCTCTTCTTATCATCCAATTAATTCAGGGTTACGAATACACACCTAACTTTAAATTCAATAGATAGTCACACTATTAATGAGTTTGATGTTTAATTAATTTTTTTTTTAAAGTCACAACATAGAACAAATTAGGCCTACATATTGACCATCACATTATAATGCCCCCACAGCTGAAAGGGCAAGCACTGTCTAAAGAGAAGAGGAATACATAAAGAACTTGTAACAATCCTGACTCAGAGCATCACTGCTAGGGCCACAGAGTCTGGGACTGATGACCAAAGGTGTGGAAGCTTGGTGTTGAAATGGCATCGATAAGAGGACCCCCAAAAGATGGAAAAAATTTCATTGAAACACCAAAGGAAGTAAGAATTAGTGTTGAAAGGAACCATTCTAGGCAACAACCAGATGTAATATTCATAGGACCAAAAGAAGAGCTCTAGAGTGAAACAGCAGAATTCTCAAGGGGAAATACTCTCCTATTAATAAAGAAACAACAGTGGAGTTATCCAGATAAGTTTAAAAGATGATGGTGACAGGCCCTTTGAGCTTCTAACATCTCAGGGAGATGCTGATATGGAGAGACTCAACACTGGAAATGGTGATTGTGTCTAGAATTGCACCTCACTCAGTCAAAGAGGCATCGGTGAATAGATGTAAGTCTACACAAGGTGGAGGAAGGGGAAGACAAGGGTTGTGTTGTAACAATCAAGCCACCACTACACTGAGAGGTGAAGAGATGGATGGAGGGAATCCAGAAAAGTCAGTTGATCTCTGTACATATTCCACTGATCTACGAGAATACACTGAATAGGACACAGAAGGAATCTCAGAAGGATGAGAGACTTCAGAGAGGTTAGCCCCCCAAAGAGATGGAACTTTTCATGCAGGAAGAGGAGGAGACATCAGAAGTTCTATACCTCATAGATGTAAAAGAGAAGGCCAAGCCTCCCCAGCAAATAAGTTGATAAATACCCACAAATGAATCAGATACTGAGTGGGGAATTACTGCCTTGGTGAGCTTGACCAGCCAAGCCAAGTGGAACAACTTCTAAAGGAGAAGGGAGGTCAGAGCAAAAGGTACCTCCCAGAATGAGGTGAAGAGAAGCCATTTATCCATATAATAGTGGAACTTGCAAAAGACCTCACAGTTGAAAACATACAGGCTGAAGCTAACTTGAAAGGAATAGCCCTGAAATGAAAAATTGCACTGCTGTCAATGATATGAAGGAAGCAACAAATGGCCAGGTGAATCAAAATGTGGAAAAAAGCATCCAAAACCTCAATCTTACTCATCCACAACTGGAGAGAAATCACTTAACTCAGATCAAGGAAACTTTCTATTTTGACAGAAAATTAGTTCAAGGGTGAAAATTCTATGAAAGGCCACTTATCCCCAGCCCAAAGGGGATTCAAGGGCCTGTTCCACTGTGTTCATTGCCTGAAGGGAAAATAGTCTCCTCCAGACACATGGGATCTGAGGGGGTCAAAAGAAGACTGAAGAAGGTGAAAGATGAGTTTGACAGTGTAAAGACTGGGTAAGCTCATGAGAAAACACATGCAACTCATAGGTCTTCTGCAATGGAACTCTTCAAAAGAAAAAACATTTTCTCAGAAGAAAGGTATCAAACAGTGTTTCCTGAGAAAAGATGGAGAAAACAGAACTCCAGAAAGTAAGGCAATCTGGCCAAGTAAGTCCCAGGAACAGAATTTACTAGGAAAATGCAGAAGAGACCAAGAGGCCAATGCAGAGAAGAGGTAGATACAGCCTTTTCCAGTAAAGTTGTTGTAGTCATGATGAAGATCCGCAGAAAGAATGTGTAAAAATTATGATAGTGAAGAAACTGAGGAAACAAAAAACAAATACAAGCAGAGTAAAAATGAGAGAGAGAGAGAGATGAAATGGGAGAAAAAGAAGACCTTTCCCAGCTGGAAGAAGAGAATCAGGGGATTGAAGCTTGAGGTTGAGGTAAGAAGAAGGATTCTGACCAGGAAGATTTGGTATCTGAAAGCATCATGAAGCTGAGACAGAAATTAATAGGCATGAACTCTAATATCAGGCAAGAGGAAAAGACAGTCCAAGGATTGAGGATTGTGCAGCAAGCTTGCCCATGATCCAGCAGAAACAACCGTAGTAAGAGAAATAATGTCACATACCTAAGTTATCAGTGACAAAAAAGGAAGGTAGAGTTATCTGATTCTCATCTGGGAAAAAATAACCAAAAATACAAGCAGGTGATAGAAAGAGATACTCTAAATTGTCCAAAGATGTGTCAGGCTCACCAAAAGTTACAAAAGCAGGAAGATGGGAGTTCTGAGTCTAAAATAAATACTAAAAGAGAACCAACCACTTGATGCACAGTGACAGTAACCTCCCTCAGCTCCAGTCATCATTGAAGTAGTAGAAGACAACCCCTGTTGAGGAGTGTCTGGCACTCGGTAAGCTTCAAAAAATGTTGATACATGAATTCATAGTCCAGAAAATCCATGAAATTGGATTTTTCTTTTATCTTTCTTTCATTGAAATCACAAATGTGAAATTAAGAAAGAAAAATTTGTAACTGAAAGTTAAAAACTAGCACAGATCCAGTTTCATTTTTCTGAAGAATACCATATATTCCCACCGAACAGTCAGCAGTATGTGCTTGGTGCTCATTCTCTGCTCATCCACACATAACAAATTGTGATCAGACCATTCCTGATTAAGTCAATAAATTGTGATATATACAAAGAAAAAAGTTTAAAGTTACTGGAGTTTCACCTACTTCAGAGGCATCGTCAGAGTGACAAAAGGTAACAAAGTCATTGTATTTATATAGGTGTGAGAAACACTCCTAGTGTAAATAAAGCTAAAATATATAAATATATATATAATGTAAAATCATACATTTACTGCCTTTTTATTGTTATTTGAAAATCAGGCCAGAAAAAGCAGGAAATGGTGTTTTAGGGAGTATTGATTTTCAAATTTTTCTAGAAGAGCATGCTCCCCAACCTTCTTTAAGAATTGTGCCTAAAATGTTGAGCCTTTGGGCAAAGCTCCACCTCACACTCACAGGGCTACCCATGTAGTCTTAAAGATAATGAAAACCCTGGTGTTCAAACTTCCAGAAATAACACCTAAAAACACTTATTACAATGATAAAGTGTAGACTCAGTATCTAAAGATAGTGGGGTATGTTCTATAATCAGAAGTAAATATTATTCCAGATAAGTGTCCAAAAGGTATGGAAGTAATTTTGAATGAACATTTTGGATCATGGATAGATAAAGAAAAAAGGGGAAGTGTAAACACTGGGAAGGAAAAAATAAAAACAGTAAAATGAAAAAGGAGTAAAATTGAAAAATAGGGAAAAAGAGACTGTATACTAACTACTAAGTTTTGAGGCTGAAGACTCACTACTATACTGCTGTTGTCAACCAGTCATACAGTGGAAAATCATGGAAGAATTTTATGAGCCTTCATTCAGAGTATACAAGAAAAAGAAATCTGATTTTTGGAAGAATATTAACCTCCTGACTACATTTAATTTTTTTCAGTTGCTTTACATATAAAAATCATTGTTCATACTACTTCTAGGAAGTTTTATTCTGTTAACAAGCTTCATGAAAATTAATTTGTTTTACATGCTTACAATTTGAAAAAGCAGAACTAAAGGCCATGTTTGTACAAATAGCATTTGATAAACAATTATAGAGATCGCTGTAATATTTTTTTTATCTCTATAATGATTCTGACTAAGTAGTTAAATGCAATTTAAATAAGAAACATCACTATCAATGCAAGACCACAAACAACCTTCAATTTTTTTAAGATGAGAAAATTATTTATTTACACACACTCTAAAAGGTATTTAATATCGGCCAAAGCACAGGCTCTCCTTCCTCCATTTGTGGAGTTCCATCATAGCATATTTGTCAGTGTACAGTCCAGGTAGTGGTGCACTGTCCCTAATTCGAAACTACCAACCAAAGGTAATAAGTAATAAATATATAGAGTCTACATAAGTGTCAGTGTTATGGCAATCTAACTTTTAAGTGCTATACTTACTGCCTAAAGACTATGCTACATGAAGCTCTAAGCAATGTATTACTGACAGAACTACTAATATTACTACTAGTACTAAATATAGCACTAGTTTAGTACTACTGGTAAATTACTACTACTGTAAATATTACTACTATTACAAAATCACAATGGGATAAATCATAAGAAATTATGGTATCTTCTATATGCTTACCTGGATCATGGTAATAATGTGGCAGGGATTCAGTATGTATATGACAGTTTTAGATGAAAATTTATAACCAATCTCCATCCCAAACACCAAACACATTAAGACAAGAAGAGCTCTCTTTCCTCCCCGATCTTCTCTTATAACTTTTGGCACAGGTGGGACATGAATTCTTTTATATCCCCAGTACAGATATAGTAGACCAAATAAACATGCAAGTCCAGTTTCAAAGAATCGATGCTTAAGTGTTAAAAAGGCTGCACACTCAGGACCCCCATTCCCTTGTAATCCGTGGTCTACACCTCCATAAGCCCACTCAGCAACACTATCCATTGATGATGTCCACATGGTGGCTCCCTGTAACTAATAACAAAAATTTAATATGTATTTAATAAAAACATGCTACTTCATTCTTGTATTGTGAGGATGTCAACATGGTGGCTCCCTGTAACTAATAACAAAAATTTAATATGTATTTCATAAAAACATGCTATTTCATTCTTGTATTGTGAAGTGCATGAGCAAGTGTACATCTGATAACTGCTGTACTTTTATTCTACACATACATAGATATCTTGTAGAACTAAAAATGTAAAGGTATATGACTTTACAAAACTTTAATGTTAGTCCCTGTATGCAAGCAAATTAACCTTACACACAGTATCGACAGTTTATTAATCAAATACATTCAACTAAGCAATTATTCTTGCATGAAACTAATCTTCCTATTTTCAGACTGTTTTTGTTCTTTTATGACATTTTGGAACTACCTTTCATTTAATATAATAGACATTTTAAGATACCAAATTTGGAATTAAAGTACTTTTTTTTTTAATCCTTCATTGTACAAAACCTCTAATAAGCTGAAAATGTTATTAATACCATTCCAATGGTTTCTCCCTACAAATTTTCACAAGATTATCTAAAACTACTAAATTTGTGTTGAAGAAAATAAATATTACTTCAGAACACTGATTATAAATTAGACAAACATATGCTTAGTTTTGGGAATCGAGTTTGCAATTTCATACAAACACACTATACTGATGCAATCAAGCATGTGATGGCAAGTATAATGTACAAAACATATAGGCAATCAAGTACACCAATATTTTAGGTGAGTCTTTACTATACAAAAAAGACAACAAACTTAACAGTTAATGGTGCTTCACTTGTTTAAAATAGAAGAGAATATTACCATAGGTATAAAATTAGTAATTATTTTGTACACAAGAAAATTCTACTATGAAGTAAGCCAAAAATTTATCATCTGAAATAAAAAAATGTCAATTCAACACATCTGTATCAATCATTGTATGTTTATTTCCAATTTCAAATTATTAAGTAAGAGTTCATTTGAAACTACAGGCTATTTATGGAATATTAATCATAGAGTATATTTTTTTTTACAATATTCAATTCAATATAAAGTACAATATAACAGAATCAATAAATAAATTTTATATATATACACACAAACACACATGAAATTAATGTATTGTTAAAATTTAATGATTTTGTTGTTGTTCACAGAAAAGTTGAATATAGCTTTTACATTCACAATTTGTTACAAGGCTAAAAGGCTGATTTGGATAAATAGATAAAAACTACTTCACAAGCATCTGTCCCATGATCACAGAGTTAAGAAATCGAAACATGCTAGTGCCTGCAACAACTGCCACTAGGATAAAAATTCAGGAAAGTAATAACACAGACAAAATAGACTTATGATTTATATAACACTAAAGAATACAGTTGTTCAAATTATAAATTACAGATGTAACACAATTTAAAACAGTAATTTTACACCTTACTCAACACTATAGAATACAATTATAAATTAGAAACATAATACAATGTAAAACACAAAAACAGTAAATTCATACTTTATTTAACACTAAAGTAGTCCAATGGTTGGAAGTGGATGCTACTAGGTGGTTGCCTTCCCTATGGTCAACATTTGAAATACAAAGAAATAAATATAACACCTCTATGACCAAAATGGCATACATGCTTAATGGCAATGAGAATCAAACCCACAAATCAAAAGACAACCAAATTTCTGGTCATGCAGGCATAAAAGTAAACAACTATGGATTAATAGTTAAAAATAAATAATTATAAATCATAATGGCAATATTTAAATTACTTCAATAGTTGGAATAATTTAAAATAGTAATAACTGAAAACTTATTTCAATTGGTTGATAATTTTCATGAGTTTTGAAACTTATCGATTAAGCTAACAAAAGTTTAATAGCATGAAAGTTGTAATTTTCCTATACTGAAAATGTATTTCCGATAGGTATTTACCTCTTCTCACAAAATTAGCTATTCTTGTTCAGTGCTGCCTTCTATATGCAAACTTTTTATTTATACATGCCACAAACCTTCTGCTCCCCCTATTGGAATTAAAAGATTCCAATGTGTGTATGTCCACAAATCATCATGTGTCACTTCTCCACCAATATGAGCATGACATGCTCACGTGACACATGTGACTCCCTCTAAAATTCTCTACCAAACTATCACTTCGAAGTTTGGCAGAAGACTTAAGCACCGGAGGAAAGTGGAGAGGAAGGGTGGGATGTGTGAGAGGAGGTAAGTACCTATCAGAAATACATTTTCAGTATAGGACAATTATAACTTCCGATAGGATACTTACCTCCTTTCACAAAATTAGCTAGAATCCCACATTGAATAGGAGAGACCAGCACAGGGGAATGATAGAAGTACCCTCCAAAAGCATCCGAAGGATACCCCTGGAAATGAGTCAGATCCGAAGATCAGATGAGAGGAACCGCACCACTTCTGAAACAGGTATACTCTTCACCCCTCTGTGAAATGTGGAGAATATATGGGCAGAAAAAGAGAGGAGAACATGTAAGTGGGAGAAAACTGTGTCAGGGCGATATAAGAACGAAGAGCTCTGACTGGATACAGAAGCCAATCTGGATCCAGTCAACAGTAAAGATGAGGAATGGAAGGAAGGAAAATAGGCAAAAATAGGGAGCTACCCTACAGAGCCACCAAGGTCTTTGGGAGGAAGGAATGAACTGAATAAAGGAAAAGACAGGTATGGTAATAAAGTGTCCATGAAACATCAATGGCAAACAAATCCAACCATCGACATCAACAGGCTGAGAGAATAAAATAAGTTTTAGGTGAAATGTGGAATACAAAGAAAGTGGTTCAAATGGAGGTAAAGTGAGGAAATGGAGTACCACATTAACATCTCAATCCGGAAGGGTAGGTCACCTGGGAGGGTGATGCAACCAAAAGGAACGCAGTAGCATGGTAAGGACATGAGAAGTAAAAATTCTACAGGAAACACAAAAGGTATGGGATAACGTTGCCCAAGACTGAGAACCCCTGGTCAAAAAGTCAAGTGAGAAATTCCACCTACCAAGCCACAGTAGTATAACAACCGTGGAACACATTCCACTTGCACTGATATACCTCCATGGAAGAAGGACATATGGAACCAGCTAAAAAGAAAGTGACTCAATGGAAGAAACCAGATCTCCTCACCAAGGACCAGATAAACGGCACATGTGAAGAAGCAGGACATGAAGGGCAGGATGTAGGACCGGCAACCGAGGTTAAAGAAGAAGGTAGGGAGATGACGAAAGAGGTACAGGAGGGGAGAGTAGCAGATGCTGAGCTGAAGGCATCAACTGCAAGAGTCTGAGGATGAGGAACTGGTGACCAAAAGAGAGATAACTTGTGATTAAGGCTTGTAGCAAATGCATCCATGTGGGGAGAAACACACTGAGTGCAAAGCTCCCAGAAAACAAGAGGATCCAAGGACCAATCTGTTGGATATATCTGGTTGAGACGGGAAAGATAATCCACAATAAGATTTAAACCACCCTGCACATTACAAGCAATGAGATGTGTTCCATGTGGGCCCAATATAAGAGATACAATGTTCAAAAACATAGATCTCTTGACTGGGTGCCTCCTTGGTAATTGGTATGTGCCATCACTATAGAATAGTCAGAATGAACCATCACCAGTGTCAGGCAAGAAGAAGAAGGAAGTGATTCAATGCTAACGTATAGCTAGAAGTTCAAGAACATTGAAAAGGAAAACACTTTCATCCACAGACCAATGGCCTAAAGCTTCTTGGTGGATAACCCATGTACCCCATCCCTGCAGAGATGCGTCCATGAAAAGATGTAGATCCGGATGCGGGGAAGGAAGTAACATGCCCACTCACTGAAGTATGTGCCTTGTTCAACCACCAAAGCAGGTCATCTCGCAGAGTAAGAGGAATGGTAATGGGAGTAGAAAGTGGATCCCACTCAAGGTTCCACTGATTGTGAAGAACCCACTGAAAGTATCTCATGAGAGGGACCAGTGATGTCATTGAAGACCACATCCCCAAAAGCAATAGAACCTTGCAAGCAGTAAGGGATGGAACTGAGAGGGCATGGCAAACTAACCATTCCATAGAACGAAGTCTTAAAAGAAAAGGCTGGGCCCGACTGATACAAGTATTGAAAAAGACCCCCCAAATGGACAAGATATTGAGTAGGTCTGAGGAAGACTTCTCCAATTTGATTAACCATCACACTCAAGCAAACACTAAAAGGAGCTGCCGTGTATGGCTGGCTGATTCTTGTTTGGAATGAGCCAGAAGAAGCCAGCCATCAATGTAATAGTGAAAACTCAACCCCAGAGCATGAAGATGTCAGGCAATTACTTGGACTACTCAACAGAAAATATAAGAGGCTGAAGTAAGCCCGATTGATAGTGCTTGAAATAGTTAAACCATCCTGAGATAGACAAACCAAAGATAAGCACAAGACCAAAGTGATATAGATATATGGAGATAAGCATTGACAACATCCATTTTGGTCATCCATAAACCTGAAGAAAATGCCCACTTAAGGGTGAGAAAAGACTCCATGGTAAACTGGGGCAGGTGAACAAAGCAGTTGAGGCAAGATAAATCTATGACTTGCCTTCAGTCCCAGGTTTTCTTGGGAACATGAAAAAGTCAGGCAGGAATAGAAGCTTGTTGAAAGATGGAGAACATGTTCAAAGGCCTGCTGAGATAGCAATTCCCAAACTGCTTCCGACAGAGGCTGCCTGGTCACTGGATCCCTAGGAGGAGGGAGGGAAATGGTAAAAGGAGATACGGGAGGTGGGGAAAGAAATGGGATCACAAATCATTCCGCCAAAACCTGAAGAACCTATTGATCCTCGATGAAGGAATGCCAGGGATGAGGAAAAATGGCAAGCTGAGCTCTCACTGGACTGGAACCCACTGGATAGTCACCAGTACTGTTGGCATCGTGATATACATCATTAAAAAAAAATTATGAGAAGAGGCACCCCAAGAAGAAGGTAAGGATTGGGAAGAGAAAGGATGGAGAAACAGTAATAGGTGACATATGGGGATTTGACTGAGACAAATATGCAACAATATTGGTAAGGGTAGATTGTTACTGGACCCATACCACCTGTGGCTCTAGTGTTTTCAAAAATCTATCACCACAGAAATGGGGCCACATACGTAAATCCCAAAGATAAGTCGATGGTAAATGGACCTGAGCCAAAATTGCATCATAACCCAGAACGTCCAAACAACAGAGAAACCATGTATGTAAAGCCAGAGCCAAAGACAACAAATGACTTAGTGTGAAGGAAAGAAGGGAAAGGGTATCCACAGAAAACCCCCTCAGGATTTCTGTGGAGAGCCTCAGAGAGGAGGTCTAGAGAAGAAAGACCCCTTAAAAGAGTTATAAAGGTAAGATGCAGGCAAGAATACTAGGCATAGATCAGGCTGACAGGTGATTCAGGAGCTGCCCCCCAAACAGGCAATATGGAACATAACAAATGTTGGTCCAAAATGGGACAGTCAGCATGATGGTTTGAAAGTGCAAACTGATCTAAAACCTGTAGGGAGTTAGGTATGCTAATCCCATCACTTAATTGATCTGCATGAACCCAATTATCAGGGGAAGGAGGAAAAACCAAAAAGGGTGAGAAGATTTGTCATGTAGTAAGGAAGGACGTGGCTCATAAGAAATAGGAGAAAGGGATAAAATGTCATATACCTGAGAAACAAAATCCAAAAAGACCAAGTTAGGTAGGAAGGTATGTCAAAATCAGGAGGCGGAAATAGATGTTCCAAGTCTTCATCAGTCTAAACTGATTCACCTGTTCAGGAAGAACTGGAACAAGGTCTGGGTCCAAAGGCTGGTCCATGCAACATTAGATCTCCTGGCAAATAAATGCAGATAAATCGACCATTTGGTCACCCGTACCCAAGGCCTGAGAAAGAACACTTGTCACTGGTGTGACCCTTGAAGTGGTAACATGAACCTCAAAATTCACTGTGAAAAAGAGTCCATCAAATTTGAGTGGTGAATAGGAATAATGTGACTGGAACTACCTGATAAAAATTTAAAATGAAAAACGTGTTTGAATGAAAACTAAATGAATTAAAGAAAACCACTTTGTGAGGAAACTTAAGCCAAATATCAATCTTTAAACAAACAAAAAGCTCATCTTAACACAAGCGCTGCCAAACGAGAAGTAATAGTTTGGTAGAGGAGTATAGAAGGAATCACATGCGTCACGTGAGCATGTCATGCTCCTATTCATGGAGAATTGACTCATGATGAAACACATTGTAATCTTTCAATTCCAATAGGGGGAAGCAGAAGGCTTGTGGCATATGCAAAGAAAACGTTTCCATATAGAGGGCACCACTGAACGAGAATAGCTAATTTTGTGAGAAGAGGTAAGTATAAGTACTATATTGGAATAAAGCAAATAGTTTGATACTAGAATAAACTTGAATAATTGAATTCAGTAATAATCAGAAACTCTCATTTTGACTAGTTAAAGAACAAAAACCCAAAGTTTCAAAGGGGTGAGTGATAAGTCTAATATCAAAGCAACATACATAATATTTAGGGACAACAAGGACCTATTTGTCCATCTAGGCTGTCCCATCCACTAAACTAAACTAACACTGTATATTTAAAAAAAAAGCAAAAAACTCAAGCATACAAGTAATTGTTGCTAAAATAAAAAGTAAAAGAGAGTCAAGGAATAGAGCAAAATCAGGTAGAGAAGAATCAGTGTAGAAAATAAAAATTTGAACAATATCTTTAGATAATGAAGATATATGCTTATTAAAAAATGAGAAAAAATCCAGCTATTGCAAAAAAAAAGGTAAATAATGATATCTGCAGAAATGTTGAAATGCCTTTCGTTTTAAGTGTTTATTTGTTTGTTTTTTTAATATATGCACAAAGCTACACAATGGGCTATCTGTGCTCTGACTACCATGGGTATCGAAACCCGGTTTCTAGCGTCGTAAGTTCATAGACATACCGTTGTGCTACTGGGGGGGCTCATTTTAAGTGACAGAAATTGTGAAAAGTAAACAAGTTGGAATACAGGCAGCCTATGTGAAAAATTGATGTTAGTTGTGATCAGTTACATTCTACAGCAGGTTCATTCAAATCTTGCTTAAACGAATAGCAGGGGTAAAAATATTACTGAATGATAAAAATACAGTTAAGTTCTTTAAAGATTTTTGCAAGCATACTTCCATTTTTTTTTGTTGCATTCACGACTAATTTCATACATACCTTTTTTCTCTAAAATGTCTTTTTTTATATCTTTGGTACTAGGAAGTATTGTTTTAATTTTGTTAAATGGTTTAAAAAGAGAAATAAAATTATTATTTTTTTTTTAATACATTGGCAACTTGGCTAGTTATACCTTGTATATATGGTAATATTAGTGTACTGTTAATTTTATTATCAAAGACACTGTTTATCCTAGTACATTGCTTGATAAAAATTAAATTGTATTTTCTTTGTTTTATACGTTCAACTATATCAACATAGTCAATATATTGTCTTAATGAACATAAAGGTTATGTACGTGACAAAAAAAATGCCAATTTTTCCTCTTGCTCAACACATTATTGAAACAGGTCATTCAATACAAAGGCATAAAACAATATTTTTAAATTAACCTAATAGTCAAAGTGAATTAAATGATGGAGAAACAATAAAAATGTTGTGCTGTAAAATAAATAATTATTTGTTAAATAGAGAGAGATAAAGGGTTAGCTGGCAATAATGCACAATTTTAGAAAAAAAAAGTGACTTCTTAGGAACAATACTTATACCACCTTCATAAATTACGAGTTAAACCTTTGCTTTATAAATCTACTGCTTGTCACGTAGGTTTTTACTCCTGATGATGGTAGTGCAAAGGTGCCAAAACATGTAGTTTTTTTTTATTTTTTGTCCATCAGCCAAATAAAAATATTTTGTGCATTTTAAACATTGACCTTGTTTTTAATTTCAAAATGTAGCTGCATTCATTCAAATATTTTCTCATTTGCTCAACATGAATAACAGTGGGTGAAAATGTCTCTGATCAATAAAAATATGGTTACATTCTTTGCACATTTTTTGCAATAAAAGGCATAAAACTTTAATGGTCAAGAACGTTTTTCCAAGGTCATTTTGGTTAAAACAAGCTTTTTTTTTACCCTAGACCTAATCTAAAACATTCTATCACTATGTTCATTATATGGGTCATGGATGCAGCCCACACAATTAGCCTTTAAAAAACACATGTTTTTCAGCAACAAGTACAGATCATAACAACTTCCAACATGGGATACCACAGATTTCCTATTGAATATATACCTAGCACATCATTAAAATTTAACCATCAAATTAGTGACTTGCTTACAGCAGTGGTTAGTGGGATTAACTGCAATACCAATGTGTTTTTTTCTTCGTGTGCATTTACTTTTCCACTTTCTGAAGCTATTCATTACTGTCTTAACATTCATTATGTTATGAATGTACTTTTGAATGTTGGTATTCAGCTTGATTACCAAAAGTAAGGATGACAAATTTTGTACCCAAATTAACCTTTCAAATACTTAAAAACCACACCTTAATCACAGGATGCAATAAAAGTCTTATCTTTAGTACTTAGTCCAAGAAAAGTTTAAAACAAATCTCTATAGCTTGATAAGAAGCTCTTTACATTTTGTTCAAGAAACATTTTACATATTTGAAGAAAAATAGCTCCTTTTATTCTTAACTCCTACTAAGTACAAGTTGAAGATATAATTAGCAAGTTATTCTGTGGAATGTGACCATTAAAAAACATGTGCATGTGGGAATATTTGCACATATATGACACACCACAAAAAATTATACACATCAATTACTGTCAGCTGCTTTAAAACCTCAGTTTTACACTTGCTTTCATTGACATATTTTTAATTTTTCAAAATATTGTTCCACTTCACTCTCTAAATTCAAAATACACATACATTAAGTTCACATTTTATTTTCAATGGTACAATTTTCATAGAGAATGAAAGACAGTCCTATTTAAGGGTTTCAAATTGAGACCATAATCATTATTCTAGTTTTATTGATTATGAAGATACATTTGGAAAAGTGGTTGAAAGTGTCAAAAGGTTAAAATTTGCTAACCGCTAACTTTACATCTCACTAACCAAAGGTCATATAGTAGTAATATTTGGGGGATTTCAGTTTAGTGTGCATGACTATTTGTATCCCAAGTTTTATCAAAATCCAAAATGATTAGTGCATTTCAAACTTTGCAAGGTAAAGCTATAGTAATTAACACTTATATATCATAAAATATGTTAATATTATTTTAACTCTGCTTGAATTATTTAAGTTACTGCAACACTGATTAACCCAAGATACAACTATATTATTAAAATGTAAGTCTCTTCTTTAATGTAAAAAATACTAAAAACTTAGTATTACAGTTTACAGTATTACACAGTTAACTTTTAAAAAGTTAATGCATATTGTAACATCATCATAAAAATTAAACATTACAATTGCTAGCATGGAGAAGTTATACAATTTTATTAACACAATAATTTTATCTAAATAGACTTTATAGTTTTATTGTCATTCATACTCTAATGATTTTCCAACTCTAAGATTGATATAAAAACTAAAAGTTATCTTATAAAATAAATTTAGGTTTTTCTAATTTTTATGTTTTTTACTTTAAATTTAGGCTACTTAAATAATATACAAAATAGTGTGGGTACCATACAGTAATGTCATTTCTGTCACCTTAAATTCAAACATTTCTAATTATGTGCTTTCATTTCTTTTCAGATGAATTTGATTTAGCAGGCAAAAGAACCCTTTTTGTTCATCAATTTTCTGTTAACAAAAATAGTTTTTCTCCAATCAGAAAAAATGACTGACCACATTCCTAATGAGAATCACATTTGACATTGCATGCTCTGTGATTGCTACTATTCAGGGAGACCAGCAGAGTTGGACAATTACCTCCTGAGGTCAGAGGTTAATTCAGACTCCTGTCAAACCATATAACAATTGTCAGAAGAACTTAATTCTTCTTCGTCTAGTGTTCAAGAATATCTTAAACAGATTGGGAAGATCAACAGACAAGAAGTTTGGGTTCAACACAAACTGTGAGGTGACAACAAAGCCCAATACACAACTATTTGCAATTCATTGATAACCAGACATGTGAAAGAACCATTTCTTCATAGGATTGTTATAGGAGACAAGAAATGGGTTCTTTATGTCAACACCAAGTGCAAGAATCAGAGTATTAGCCCTGGCCTGAACCCAATTCCAACAGCCAAACTAGGTTACACCTGCAGAAAGTTTTGTTATCCATTTGGTGGGACAGAGTCTGCATAATTCATTTTGAGTTATTAAAATCGAATCAGACTATAACTGCAAACCTTTATCATCAACAATTAGACTGTTTGCAGCAGGCTCTCATTAAAAAATGTCCAGCACTGATCAACAGAAAAGGAGTCATTCTGCAGCATGATAATGCAAGACCACATTCTTAAAGAACGATTTAGAACAAGATAGAGATTTGAATTGGGTAGTCCTGCCTCATCCTCCATACTCTCCTGACATTGCCCCTTCTGCTTACCATTTATTCAGATCTATGGAGCACTTTCTCAGCGACAAAATCTTCATAAATATTGATGGCATCAAAACTGCTCTCACAGAATTCTTTGTCTCAAAGGAAGCTTCCTTCTATCAATGAGAAAATAAAAGCTTGATTGAAAGATGGCACACTGTCATTAATAATAATAAGGATTATGTAACTAATTGAAAAATACATATTTACCTAAAAATGACATTACATTCCGGTACCCCTAATACTAGGTGTTTACTTTGGCTAAGCATACGTCTGACTAATAAATAAATAGAGCTATGAATATTTTCCTTGATTGGTTACAAAGCATTTTAGTAACTATTTAGTTACAGGCACAACACTCAAGTCTCCAAATTTATCATTAAAACATGTAAAACAATAGTGAATTGTCTGGAATAACGTGTTTCTGGAAAGGAAAAGTATAAACAGTATTGTTGCAACAGGTGACTGACAAGTGAATAAATCTTTCACTAGTATAAGTAATACACCATTTAAACCACAATTATTTACTATTGAAATAATAAATGTGGTTGAAATGTTGTGTTATATCTACTAATTATAATCCACAAAGTACATAAGTAAAAGAACTAAACCTTTCAATTTATAAACATTCAACAATGCACAAGCTTAACTTAAAGCTTTAGAGATATCCAGTATCCAATATACCACTGTATATATGTGTGTGTGTGGTGTTCAGGTGTTAAGCACTGTAGGGGATGCATTACTGCTACTTTCATACAAGTTGTAAAAAAACAAAACATATATACTACAGTTCAATATGCAATTTTTTAAAAACTAGTAATTGCCTCTGTCTCACAATTTACACTTGTTCATGACAAATCTAAGAATGAGGTGGTATCTCACACTTCAAGTGACAATTGTAAAATAGTCTGACACAGGCTGATCTTAGCTAAAATACAACTACACCATGAGATAAGTGCATTCCAGGCTTTCAATCCTTTCATAAAGACAACATTCAAGGCTAACTTCACCTTTGATTCAAACAATTTACCATGTTATAGTCTGAACTCCAGATAATTTTGAAAAAATATATTATTATATATACATAGCAGGTGATGAAGTATCTTAAGGGATCATTAAGAAGACATTTTTAAAGTTATCAAAGGGTTTCCCCGTCCTCAATTTAATGTCCTCTGACATTCTGGGTACTCATGTAGACATATCTATCTTGACTTTCATAATACATTTCATACATTACCATACAAACAGTTTCTTATTTGAAAAGTGTACAGAAAATTAGCATGGTTGTGTTAAATGAACACTTCTACAGTTGTAAGAATGTCAGCAGTCAAGTCCCAAACACATTCATCTTGGGATCTTTGATTTCCATTAACATGTCAATAACTTGAGTTATTTCTGTGCTGTAACAATAATACTTTTAAGTTTACTGATAATAATAAGATATAAAATATTATGTTTAAAATGTTTCTTTAATTAAGTAGGATCTTTAGTGATAGGCTAAACTAATGGAAATTGCTAGAAGAGGCATTTCTTACAGTATATGAAAGCTGTTAAGATAATACGTAAAAATTCCATTTTGCAATCACCAGTTTTTAAAGATGTTAAGGGTTTATGTCTTCACAAATGTTTCATATGCAAGTTTTAATTTACAACATTAACCCCATCATCTTTTTAACCCTCAGTTAGTAATGTGGGGTCATTATGACACCATGCTTTATCATGTGAAAGATGGTGCTTTACTTAGCCCCACCCAAAGTAGCTTCTTTCATTGTGTCTGTCCATATTGCAGCCTTCATCAGTATTCTGCAGTTGTAGGTTTTTAAAAAAATTTAGACTGGGGTCATATTTACCCTACGCAACTACTTGGTTTAAAATTTTTTGCAAGGTAAGTTTATTTTCCTGTGATTTTAATTTACTTGATTTTATGTATTTTTTCTTAATTTATGGCTAAAAGATGTCTTTTTATTCTATATCTTTTATTTTCTCGAATTTCTCTGTTTAATCATTTGTTTCAGATGATATTTAATTACTTCTTGAACATCTTCATATTGACACTTTGTGTTTTATATTATACAGATGGCTAGAAAAGGACTTACCACTGCAATACATTTTAATATTGTAAGCCATAATCTAAGGCTTTCATTATTCTATTTTGCTTACAAATAAAGGAATGGACAAAAAAGACAAGCGATTGAGCTTCATAATTATTTAAAAAAACCACACTGGGATCATAAAAACCCCAGGCAACCACATATGTTCCATTTTACCACACGATTAATTGAGGGTTAAAAACATTTTTCTTAACTATATATGCAACAAAGTGCTTGTGGGTTGACAACTGCTGGTTACAATAAAATACTGATAACAAGACAAAATAAGTAATTATCTCTTAATACAAATCATAGATATACCTCACTTGGAATATTCTGTACACACAGTTTTGGTCTTCTTATCTATTGAAAATGGTTCAAAGAAGAACTACTAGATTGATTCTGGGGTTGGAAGGATTATCTTATGGGAATAGATTAAGATCTGTTTTTCAAGAGAAAAGAAGGATAAACGATGGTCTTACTAAATTTTACAAGATTAATTAAAAGACTAATAGGATAAGAGAATGCAAACTTAAGATACAAAAAAGACAGACTAAGATGAGTGAGGAGGTATTCCTGCATTTTTTGTTAATTATTGTGTTCATATTTACATACCTTTTTCTCTGTCATTTAGCTAAGTTGTCCTTAAGTTACTTTATGCAAGACACTAGCTCACACTCCATTAGAAATAATTGTATGTTACTCATACATTGAAACAACTGACACTGGGTGGCACTAAAGTATTTGTCACCATAGCTACAGTTATGTAAATAAGTGTTGCTATGCTCATATATAAGTCAGTCTGTTACTTTATGTAAACAAGTTGATCAGATATTTTGTTAATAGCCAAAGTCTTCCTGAGCCAAGTTGCAATCTTGTTAACTGGTAGCAAATAGAACTATGCACACAAAAGAAGTGAAGATTGCATAAGTCAGATACTCCAGAAGGTGGAGTTTTAAACTGAATACTACTTGAAATTCAGAGATTGGAAGTGTCAAGAGTTATATTTAGGATTTTTAAGTGCTGTATTATAAAGCAGATTTTGCAATAACTGACAAAGTTAGGTTTGTTTATTTTTTCTGGCTCTAACTTCTTGTGTTGAGGTTATATTATCAAGTCAAAAGTTTGGAATTTAGTTGTATCACTTGTTAAAGTCAAGACCTGGTATTTTGAAAGTTTAATTTTGTTCAACCTGTGAGAGTTTTAATAAATAATTTGTTTTTAAGAATTATGGTTATATTTTTATTATTCTTAAACTAATGAAGAATAAAAGATTTCTTACAGCTCTAGTTAAGAGTTATTTTCCTAACAGGGTGACTGGCTTATTGAATGAGTATCCATCAGTAATAGTGGAATCCAGCAACTTACAAGTTTTAATAGGGCAATCGGTACTTTCCTGAAAAATAAAAAGTGAATTTACCTTTTTCTTTAAATGTGAGTGCACAGGGAGAGCTATGAAAGGCCAATTGGTTCCTTGTTGTCTATATGCTATGTTATACAAGTTGCAAAAAAATATAATCAATATCGCAGTTGATCTCACTAATTGCTGCTGAGGTTTCATATGATTTTACAAAGAAAATATCTGGTCAAAAACAAAATCATTCAATATGACAGAACATGTGGACCACACCAGTAGTGAATAGTATAAAAGTTACTGATTCAAAGGTTAAAATATTTTATCATTTCATTTATTGTCATTCAAGATGTTTTTTGAACTAGATCATAATTATTTTGTTACTAATAATTGTTGCAATACGTTTTAGTTAATATCTATAATAAAAATTACATACATCATGTTTAACAAAGTTGGTTATTAATAGTAAGTCGAATAACTTTTGTATTGCTATTTTCTTAATTTTGATACAATTTCATTTTCCTTTATTTTTTTATTTTTTTTCAAGAAACCTAAATTAGTTATACCAACAGTTTATTATGGTAAGAATTATTGTTTATCTCTGGATTTTAATTATTCTACAAATAAATTACATGCAAGAATTATATGTTTATACAATGGTAATATTAGTTAAAATTCTTGAGACTCATGTCTACAATGCAGATGTTGGTTCACTTAACAGTTATCAAAATTTTTTTTAAATGTGCACTCAGGTACTGTATGTAGAAAAAGATGCTTTTTATAGTGACAAGAATTACTTAGTTTCCCAAAATCATTTGGTTATATAGAATTATAGATCTTTTATTAATATTTTTTCATGAAGCTCATTCACATTTGTTTCTAGTTGTCAAAGGATGTTTAACATAATAATGCTCTGACAATTAGGCACTCCCATCATTAGTGAATAGTGATAATAAAGTCTCATGAGTCCGTTGTCTACAGAGTATAAATATTCGTTTTTTCTTGTTTGTTTTTTTTCTGTCAACTAATTTTTCTAATTAAGCATTCTTCAACATCAGAAAAATACCTAAAGATTTCAAATTCAAGAGTTCGTTTTGAAAGTGTTATCACAGACTTGTCTTTACAATTTAATCCAATATTCATTAAAAACAGATATATTTTCTGAACTAAGCCCACTCAAAAAGAAAAAAAAATGTTTTAGGAGTCAAGAGGTCTTCTGAATGTAAAATCAAAAATTTATGTATTCGTACCTGCAAGTAGTTTAACAGTGTTATTTGTGTGCGTGTCAATATAAAATTCTTACCAATGGGTTTTATATGCAATTATGAATTACAGATTAAAATCTAATATGAACCTTGTGAATCTACCCACTATCTACTGACCTACTAAAAATGAGAGAGGCTCATATATTTCATTTTTGATCTCTTGAAAACCCTAGGGAAAATCTTGTTTGCCTTGGTGCTGTTTAATCTCACAATCTCACATAACCCAAAAGGATTAGTATTATCAACATGATTCACGTCAATTTCAATATTTCCCATATAATGTGTAGGGTCAGGAGTATTGCTAATTCCTCTTTAAAAAACAGAGGAGCACATTTAAAAATTCAGCCATCTCATAGTATTAAAAAAAAGGGCCCAATCCCACTTTAAAGTTCTGCTTATATTTAACATCTTTTAAAAAATCTTTGTTTCAAGTTTTCATATTATTGACAGATATTTCTCATAAGCTCCTTTAGATTTCCTGATTTATATTTTTACCCAATCTCTAGCTTTCTATGATTTTGCAAATCTTCCAACCTATCTATAAATTTAAACATCTTGAACTTTGGCATTTATTGAGCTACTATTTTATGAATCTACGTCAATAAGTTTGGTATCAAATTGTAGATAACAATTCAAATTTTAATATCATACTTCAGTTAATTTCTTAATTTAAAAGTAAATATTAAAAAAAAAAACAGCTAAACATCGATTTTTGTGTGTCACATGGTATGTTGAATGCAGCACTGGTTCCAATTAGATGTTTGTGATGTCAAAATACAAAATCTATTGTTTCATACGAATTGAGAACTCAAACTACCAATATTGTCAAGCTAAAATATAAAATAAGAATGTCTTGTCTTTTCTATTTGCTAAGATATTGCTCCTGTACTGAATCAAACACAGTAGCCCTCCAGTCCACCATTTTCCATATTTGGAAACAGTCCATTATATACACTTACTTCTATATATGACATGAATAACCAATTGAAAACTTAGGATGTCCCCCTAGTGGTTTTCTCAGCCATTTTGACATGTTATTAGCAAATTTCTTTCTTTTTACACAAGATTTCAAACAATGAGGTAAGTCTTTAGGAGGTAGAAATTTCATATTTTTCTTAGGCCCAAATACAGCTTAGTTACTACACTTGATAAATTATAGTGGAATTCTGTGGTATTGATAAAGTAATTTATGATTTTTTGGTGATGTAAAACATATACATAAAACCCAAAAAAATCTTAATACTTAATTTAAAAACAGATATTCTGTGTATGAAAACCTTGTAATGTTTACTAATAACCTGCAATGTTTTTTAATGATGTGCATACATTATCAAAATTCATAGTATAATTACTCTCATGGATACTTTCGTGGTTACGAGCTGGGTGGATTCCACCCAACCTGTAATGAAAGGGTTAACATTAATTCTGGCTGAATCAATCAAAAATGCCATATACCCCAAATACTATGTACTGTACTATTGAATTTCTATTACTGCTGTTTCCAAGATAGTGGGTGATGTTGTATACTGGATATTTTAAGACACTGCATGCCATACTTGTCACTAACTTTGCAAATGTTAATAAACTCACATTTTATCAGTCTCTCACTTGTTCCTTCTAACACTGTATTAACCACCCTGCCATATTTAAATATATTACAAATAGTTCATTTTAAACCTTTATCTTTTATAATTTTATTTATGTTCATCAATACTTTTCCTTAAATAACAGAAATTAGCCTTTACTCAGATATATAAATTTGTCATAATCAGATAGATAATTTATAAACTAAAATAGGACAATTAATTAAATTTTCAATGAAAGAGGTGTGAAATGACTTGAGGTAATTTTCAGAATTAATATATTCAGATGTAATCAGTCTGTTCACAGTGACTTCTGATCTTTAAATCACCTAAAATATTCATTATCATTTTCTATAATATATTACCAAAATATTTTTCATTCCTACATTAATTCAACTATTCAATAAAATACCTTGAATAAAAAATATCAAATTCGAGTAAAAAAACTCAACCTTACATTTTCAGCAGTATGTTGCTTCCATCTGCTAATACATTTATTTTTATTTTTGTACAACAATAACATTTTTTCAGTGAAGACTAATTCACTCTTACAAAAAACAATTTAGATCCAATGTCTTTATATATCTCTCATGTATCCCTCACTAGATTCACCAGATTACAACAGAGTGTATTAAGACTGTTTTAACAACACTTTAAACTTATTTTGCAAGTAATATTGATGACTACCCAAAATGTTAGAATTAGTCAATTAATTGTTGGGCTCATTAATCAATTACATTCAACCTACTATTCTCAAGGAGGTGGCTAAAATGAAAAAGTAGCCTGCTGTGTAACTTTATACTTAACAACAAACATAAAGGCAATAAATATTTCAATTACTTGGATAATTAAATTAATCAAAATAGTAATAATCAAAAAACCCTAATTTCAACCAGTTAATTATTTTCGTGAGTTCTGTTTTTTGTGACATTATGAAAAAACAAATAGATTAAGATATTTTCTCTGGTTTATCTAGGAGAGATTTAGAGTAACTGAAAAGCATACAAAATATAGTATTCAATGTAACTCTTACACTGTAAACTATGTCACATGTCTAATCACCCCTACTGACAGCCCTAAAAAGTATATCCATGATAATTTTTCATTTAAGCTTTGGATTCTACAAAATAATTCATTCCCATATCTACCCCAAGAGAGCCCTTCCAAAAGACATTTTTTTCCGTGTTTCAACTTATATATACATTCACACACACACACACACACACACACACACACACACACACATACATATATATAGTATCCTACAGCTTAGGATATTTTACTGTGTAACATTTTGAGACAAAACTACAAAAACATTAGCCATCAGAATATGGCCGATTCCCTTTGACCAATATCTTTTGGTTTTAAGAGAAAACAACTATGGTGTATGCGTCTGAAATGGTGGCCTAGACCTTGGACTTTTTGAAAATCAAAATAAAGAGAGTTCTTCCCCATCCCCAATGAAACAACCTGTAAATTTGGTTCTCCAAAATATTTAGAAGTCTAGTTCTTGTGCAGAAAGTAGAGGTACACAGACAAACAGTTCAACAAAGTCATCACCATGGGTGTACTATGGGGAAATGGGAAGGGGGCATACCTGTTAGACACAATGAACCAACACCTTTCTGACGAGGAGTGGAATTCTCCGAAACTAGTCTGGCCCACAGACACACCACAATAAAAGAATAGACCATTCCAAGCTCTTTTACCTGTTGTTGAATATCTCACTACTATTCAACACTCTTTTCGTTCACACCTTGTAATTGTTAAATGGGCTACAAATACAACAGTACGTGCTAAATTGTATTTTAAAAAATCTTATCCAAATATTTTGGCTACATTTTGTAAATACTAAAAAAAAAAGGGTATCTAGTCCTCTATTTGAGCTATAAGTATAACTTAGTATAAATGAGTATAACATTAACAGCTGCATACTAACTTACTGGGGCCTTAATACTAAAATTGTGATGTAATTTGTAATGTGAAGGCAACACTGATGTGACTCGCCACGATTCGTCGAGGCCCAAGAATTGCCAAGATATATTCTGATTTATATGTCTAAAATATAATAGATAAAATAGCATATCTATAACAACCAACAATAACTAAATGCTGTTTTACGTTCATATCAAGGAAACTTCAGAGTTCAAAAAGTTTCGAATATAACTCACAACAAATATATATATATACTTGACTTACAAGTTTTCACCTCTTACTGGAGTGAAGCCTTCCTGACGTTCCTCAGACTCAGGTCTAATTTGTCAACTTTATGCCTATGGCTTGAACTACTCCAGCAAAAAGCTTGTCAACAAAGAATAAAATAAGTTTTATGTTAATAAGGTACTTATAAGTTACAAAACAAATGAAATAACACCGACTGTAGTGTATGTAACTATAAAAACACTAAATTAGTAAATACCAAAAGTTACACTAAATAAAATCGAACATAAAAGCTTTTTTTCTTAATTGTATTTTCTAATTCACAGTAGGCCTGACGTCATCACTACTCGCGAATTAAAAAATAATAACACTCTGAAATTCGTTATTTTAATAAAGTAGATCTCGTCTTCAGTGCGCATGTCACAGTAAACGTTATTAGTTATCCCTCTTTTTTTTTTGGATATCTCGAGAGAAGATTTTTTTATTTATTGTTTTAGCTTATTATGAATTTTCTGAAGCATAATAAGACACAATTCGAGGGTAAATAGAATAGTCCATTATCTATGTTACGAAATATTAAGTAAAATAATCAAATCATCCTTGTATAATTCTAAGAATTTATGAGTGAAAGCTAATAAGAATATATAATATATGTCACCCATAATATATATCTGTCATATCCAATGCCAACAAGCCCTTTCGCTGAACGCCATGGGTCATTAGGGCAATACAGAGTAGTGGTTTATGTGCTATTTAAAACCATCATTTGCATGAATAACAACTGTTATGGTGTGAACTGTATTAAGTAAGTGAAGTGTAATTGTTATAAATTTTAATTAAGTCATTTACACATCAGAACTGCAGTAAGAATGAATAACAATTTTATTTTTAACGCCAATTATTCATTATCCTAAGTTATACATAAATTAACTTCACTATAATTCAGAAGAACCAGCAAACTAATCTTGTTGTTTCGGTACTGGAACTTCGTTGATGTCTTATATAAATTGTACTTTTTCAGTCTTGTTGCTGTAATCTCTCTGTACATTTCCAATAGCTTTATCGGTCTTGTCTTCAATCAGATTTTCTTCTTTTTAACTCATCTTTAAATATTGTGCCTCTTTATTTTAACTTCCCTCTTAAACTCCCGTCTCTTACCTCTTGATATTCTTATAATTTTTTTTATAAGTATGCGCGTGACCTTCTTTCATCTTTGTCCTCCTGCGGGACAGGGGTGAGTTTGCGGACTTAAAACACTAAAATCCGGGGTGGACATAGCAGATAGCCCAATATAGTTTTTCTCTAAAACAAACAAAACAAAAACATTAAATTTTTTTATAATTTTCTTCTTGGTATTCTTTTAATTTTCTGTATATATTTTTTTTCTAAATTTCTGCCTCTTTCACCTTTAAATTTTATGTTACCTTTTTTCATTTCCTGTCTTTTTCTTCTTTTTATTATTTTAAATATGCCCGGCATGGCTAGGTGGTTCGGGCGCTTGACTCGCAATCTGCGGGTCGTGGGTTCGAATCCCCGTCACACCAAACATGCTCGCCCCTTTCAGCCGTGGGGGGTGTTATAATGTGACGGTTGGAGATATAATGTGACCCCTAGAGATAAGACAACCAGAAAGGTAGAACCCTGCTTTTGTTCAATGGCACCCACAGGAGAGAGGGGTAAAGTCCAGAGATGGACAGTCTCCACCAATATGGGCTGTTTCACTAGTAGGCCAGACAGCAAGCACTCAAGCAAAAGATTGGTAATTATGAGGTAGTAGGGAGTTTCCTAGCCCTAGCAAGAGTCAGGAGCAAAATGCCATTGGTGGATGAGCTCTTTCACCATGAACCATTTTGCCAGCAGGTAAGATGACAAGCACTTGCAAGTGAAGATATGGGTGATGTTTGGGAGTGAGGGTAAGAACCTTTCCATGAAGAGAGGCAACTACCTACCAAGCTAATAGTAAGAAGTTGGAGGTCATTGACGAAAGATAGAACCAACAGGAGTTGTATCATTATTAGTTGAGGCAGCAAGTCTTTGCTAATAATAACAATGATCAGTAGGCTAGCAAGGAATTTATCCACGAAGAGAAGTGCCCAGCCTCTTTGAGAGTTAAAAAAAGGGACCACTGGTGGATGAAACTCACTAACATTAACTGCATCACTGACTAGTGAAGCATCAAGAACCTGATGATGAGGATGAAAAATGGTAAAGAAGAGAGGAAACACAAGTTGCAGAGACAACTAGAGGCTATGACTGAAAGCTGATACTCTTTAAGTGTGGAGCTCCCAGTTCATGGTAACTTAATAGCACCACTCCCCTTGAAATAAGACTGTGTCATATGCTTTTGTTGCTTAAGGTATTGGTGTTTTCATTAAAAAGTTATTTTTAGTGTTTTAAAGATGTTTTATGTTTTTCGACTTAAAGGGTACTTTGCATATTACATTGTTAAAGGATTTTGATTTGTATTCTTGAAAAAGTGAAGTGTAGTTTGCTAGTCTACCCACTCGTAGAATGGGTAGATGATCTTTGTTAAGATACTATTGTTAT